>NW_025727503.1:0-207805 GCF_021461385.2 Schistocerca piceifrons
TCAAATCATAGAAAGTTAGAGTGTCAGTCCTCTTGTACGTAAGTCGGCATTGTGCCTTTTGTATTAAATTCGGATGCAATTTCTGTGTTTCATCGTCAATAAGAAGGTCCAAGGGATACAGTAAACCTGATGTGAAGCATCGGAATCTAAAACTGGACTCACAGGAGAGGTTCAAATCATAGAAAGTTAGAGTGTCAGTCCATTTGTACTTAAGTCGGCAATGTGCCTTTTGTATTAAATTCGGATGCGATTTCTGTCTTTCATCGTCAATTAGACGTTCCAAGGTATACAGTAAACCTGAAGTGAAGCATCGGAATCTAAAACTGGACTCACGGGAGAGGTTTAATTCATAGAAACTTAGAGTGTCAGTCCCCTTGTACTTAAGTCGTCATTGTGCCTTTTGTATTAAATTCGGATGCAATTTCTGTGTTTCATCGTCAATAAGACGGTCCAAAGTATACAGTAAACCTGAAGTGAAGCATCGGAGTCTAAAACTGGACTCACAGGAGAGGTTCAAATCATAGAAACTTATAGTGTCCGTCCTCTTGTACTTAAGTCGGCATTGTGCCTTTTGTATTAAATGCGGATGCAATTTCTGTGTTTCATCATCAATTAGACGGTCCAAGGTATACAGTAAAGCTGAAGTGAAGCATCGGAATCTAAAACTGGACTCACAGGAGAGGTTCAAATCATAGATACTTAGAGTGTCAGTCCTGTTGTACTTCAGTCGGCAATGTGCCTTGTGTATTAAATTCGGATGCAATTTCTGTGTTTCATCGTCAATAACAAGGTCCACGGGATACAGTGAACCTGAAGTGGAGCATCGGAATCTAAAACTGGACTAACAGGAGAGGTTCAAATCATAGAAAGTTATAGTGTCAGTCCACTTGTACATAGGTCGGCATTGTGCCTTTATCATTAAATTCGGATGCAATTTCTTGGTTTCATCGACAATAAGAAGGTCCCAGGGGACACATTAAACCTGAAGTGAAGCATTGGAATCTAAAACTAGACTCTCAGGAGAGGTACAAATCATAGAAAGTTTGAGTGTCAGTCCTCTTCTACTTATTCGGCATTGTGCCTTTTGTAGTACATTCGGATGCAATTTCTGTGTTTCATCGTCAATAAGAAGGTAGAAGCTATACAGTAAACCCGAAGTGAAGCATCAGAATCTAAAACTGGACTCACAGGAGAAGTTAAAATCATAGAAAGTTTGAAATTGCATCGAATTTAATACAAATTGCACAATGCCGACTTACGTACAAGAGGACTGACACTCTGTGTTTCATCGTCAATAAGAAGGTCTAAGGGATACAGTAAACCTGAAGTGAAGCATCGGAATCTAAAACTGGACTCACAGGAGAGGTTGAAATCATAGAAAGTTAGAGTGTCTATCCTCTTGTGCTTAAGTCGGCATTGTGCCTTTTGTATTAAATTCGGATGCAATTTATGTGTTTCGTCGTCAGTAAGAAGGTGCAAGGTATACAGTAAACCTGAAGTGAAGCATCGGAATCTGTAACTGGACTCACAGGAGAGGTTCAAATCATAGAAAGTTAGAGTGCCAGTCCTCTTGTACTTAAGTCGGCTTTGTGCCTTTTGTATTAAATTCGGATGCAATTTCTGTGTTTCATCGTCAATAAGAAGGTCCAAGGGATACAGTAAACCTGAAGCGAAGCATCGGAATCTAAAACTGGACTCACAGGAGAGGTTCAAATCATAGAAAGTTAGAGTGTCAGTCCTCTTGTACTTAAGTCGTCATTGTGCCTTTTGTATTAAATTCGAAAGCAATTTCTGTGTTTCATCGTCAATAAGAAGGTCAAAGGGATACAGTAAACATGAAGAGTAGCATCGGAACCTAAAACTGGACTCACAGGAGAGGTTCAAATCATAGAAAGTCAGAGTGTCAGTCCTCTTGTACTTGAGTCGGCATTATGCCTTTTGCATTAAATTCGGATGCAATTTCTCTGTTTCATCGTCAATAAGAAGGTCCAAGGGATACAGTAAACCTGAAGTGAAGCTTCAGAATCTAAAACTGGCTTCACAAGAGAGGTTCAAATCATAGAAAGTTAGTGTCAGTCCTCTTCTACTTAAGTCGGCATTGTGCCTTTTGTAGTAAATTCGGATGCAATTTCTGTGTTTCATCGTCAATATGAAGGTAGAAGCTATACAGTAACCCGAAGTGAACCATCCGAATCTAAAACTGGACTCACACGAGAGGTTCAAATCATAGAAAGTTAGAGTGTCAGTCCTTTTGCACTTATGTCGCCATTGTGCCTTTTGTATTAAATTCGGATGCAATTTCTGTGTTTCATCGTCAATAAGATGGTCCAAGGGATACAGTAAACATGAAGTGTAGCATCGGAATCTAAAACTGGACTCACAGGAGCGGTTCAATTCATGGAAAGTTGGAGTGTCAGTCCTCTTGTACTTTAGTTGGCATTATGCCTTTTGCATTAATTTCGGATGCAATTTCTCTGTTTCATCGTCAATAAGAAGGTCCAAGGGATACAGTAAACCTGAAGTGAAGCTTCGGAATCTAAAACTGGCCTCACAGGAGAGGTTCAAATCATAGAAAGTTAGTGTCAGTCCTCTTCTACTTAAATCGGCATTGTGCATTTTGTATTAAATGCGGATGCAATTTCTGTGTTTCATCGTCAATAAAAAGGTCCAAGGGATACTGTAAACCAGAAGTGAAGCATCGGAATCGAAAACTGCACTCACAGCAGAGGTTCAAGTCATAGAGACTTAGAGTGTCAGACCCCTTGTACTTAAGCCGGCATTGTGCCTTTTGTATTAAATTCGGATGCCATTTCTGTGTTTCATCGTCAATAAGAAGGTCCAAGGGATACAGTAGACCTGAAGTGAATAATCAGAATCTAAAACTGGACTCACAGGAGGGGTTCAAATCATAGAAAGTTAGAGTGTCAGTCCTTTTGCACTTATGTCGCCATTGTGCCTTTGTATTAAATTCGGATGCAATTTCTGTGTTTCATCGCCAATAAGAAGGTCCAAGGGATACAGTAAACATGAAGTGTAGCATCGGAATCTGAAACTGGACACACAGGAGAGGTTCAAATCATGGAAAGTTAGAGTGTCAGTCCTCTTGTACTTAAGTTGGCATTATGCCTTTTGCATTAAATTCGGATGCAATTTCTCTGTTTCATCGTCAATAAGAAGGTCCAAAGGATACAGTAAACCTGAAGTGAAGCTTCGGAATCTAAAATTGGCCTCACAGGAGAGGTTCAAATCATAGAAAGTAAGTGTCAGTCCTCTTCTACTTAAATCGGCATTGTGCATTTTGTATTAAATATGGATGCAATTTCTGTGTTTCATCGTCAATAAGAAGGTCCAAGGGATACAGTAAACCAGAAGTGAAGCATCGGAATCCAAAAGTGGACTCACAGCAGAGGTTCAAATCATAGAAAGTTAGAGTGTCAGACCTCTTGTACTTAAGTCGGCATTGTGCCTTTTGTATTAAATTCGGATGCAATATCTGTGTCTCATCGTCAATATGAAGGTAGGAGCTATACAGTAACCCGAAGTGAACCATCGGAATCTAAAACTGGACTGACAGGAGAGGTTCAAATCATAGAAAGTTAGGGTGTCAGTCCTCTTGTACGTAAGTCGGCATTGTGCCTTTGGTATTAAATTCGATGCAATTTCTGTGTTTCATCGTCAATAACAAGGTCCAAGGAATACAGTAAACCTGAAGTGAAGCATCGGAATCTAAAACTGGACCCACAGGAGAGGTTCAAATCATAGAAAGCTAGGGTGCCAGTCCTCTTGTACTTAAGTCGGCATTGTGCTTTTTGTATTAAATTCGGATGCAATTTCTGTGTTTCATCGTCAATAAGAAGGTCCAAGGGATACAGTAAAGCCGAAGTGAATCATCGGAATCTAAAACTGGACTCACAAGAGAGGTTCAAATCATAGAACGTTAGAGTGTCAGTCCTCTTGTACGTAAGTCGGAATTGTGCCTTTTGTATTAAATTCGGATGCAATTTCTGTGTTTCGTCGTCAATAAGAAGGTCCAAGGGATACAGTAAACCTGATGTGAAGAATCGGAATCTAAAACTGGACTCACAGGAGAGTTTCAAATCATTGAAAGTTAGAGTGTCAGTCCATTTGTACTTAAGTCGGCAATGTGCCTTTTGTATTAAATTCGGATGCGATTTCTGTGTTTCATCGTCAATAAGAAGGTCCAAGGGATACAGTAAACCTGAAGTGAAGCATCGGAGTCTAAAACTGGACTCACAGGAGAGGTTCAAATCATAGAAACTTATAGTGTCAGTCCTCTTGTACTTAAGTCGGCATTGTGCCTTTTGTATTAAATGGGGATGCAATTTCTGTGTTTCATCGTCAATTAGACGGTCCAAGGAATACAGTAAACCTGAAGTGAAGCATCGGAATCGAAAACTGGACTCACAGGAGAGGTTCAAATCATAGAAAGTCAGAGTGTCAGTCCTCTTGTACTTGAGTCGGCATTATGCCTTTTGCATTAAATTCGGATGCAATTTCTCTGTTTCATCGTCAATAAGAAGGTCCAAGGGATACAGTAAACCTGAAGTGAAGCTTCAGAATCTGAAACTGGCCTCACAAGAGAGGTTCAAATCATAGAAAGTTAGTGTCAGTCCTCTTCTACTTAAGTCGGCATTGTGCCTTTTGTAGTAAATTCGGATGCAATTTCTGTGTTTCATTGTCAATATGAAGGTAGAAGCTATACAGTAACCCGAAGTGAACCATCCGAATCTAAAACTGGACTCACAGGAGAGGTTCAAATCATAGAAAGTTAGAGTGTCAGTCCTTTTTCACTTATGTCGCCATTGTGCCTTTTGTATTAAATTCGGATGCAATTTCTGTGTTTCATCGTCAATAAGAAGGTCCAAGGGATACAGTAAACATGAAGTGTAGCATCGGAATCTAAAACTGGACTCACAGGAGCGGTTCAATTCATGGAAAGTTGGAGTGTCAGTCCTCTTGTACTTTAGTTGGCATTATGCCTTTTGCATTAATTTCGGATGCAATTTCTCTGTTTCATCGTCAATAAGAAGGTCCAAGGGATACAGTAAACCTGAAGTGAAGCTTCGGAATCTAAAACTGGCCTCACAGGAGAGGTTCAAATCATAGAAAGTTAGTGTCAGTCCTCTTCTACTTAAATCGGCATTGTGCATTTTGTATTAAATGCGGATGCAATTTCTGTGTTTCATCGTCAATAAAAAGGTCCAAGGGATACTGTAAACCAGAAGTGAAGCATCGGAATCGAAAACTGGACTCACAGGAGAGGTTGAAATCATAGAAAGTTAGAGTGTCTATCCTCTTGTGCTTAAGTCGGCATTGTGCCTTTTGTTTAAATTCGGATGCAATTTATGTGTTTCGTCGTCAGTAAGAAGGTGCAAGGTATACAGTAAACCTGAAGTGAAGCATCGGAATCTGTAACTGGACTCACAGGAGAGGTTCAAATCATAGAAAGTTAGAGTGCCAGTCCTCTTGTACTTAAGTCGGCTTTGTGCCTTTTGTATTAAATTCGAAAGCAATTTCTGTGTTTCATCGTCAATAAGAAGGTCAAAGGAATACAGTAAACATGAAGAGTAGCATCGGAACCTAAAACTGGACTCACAGGAGAGGTTCAAATCATAGAAAGTCAGAGTGTCAGTCCTCTTGTACTTGAGTCGGCATTATGCCTTTTGCATTAAATTCGGATGCAATTTCTCTGTTTCATCGTCAATAAGAAGGTCCAAGGGATACAGTAAACCTGAAGTGAAGCTTCAGAATCTAAAACTGGCCTCACAAGAGAGGTTCAAATCATAGAAAGTTAGTGTCAGTCCTCTTCTACTTAAGTCGGCATTGTGCCTTTTGTAGTAAATTCGGATGCAATTTCTGTGTTTCATCGTCAATATGAAGGTAGAAGCTATACAGTAACCCGAAGTGAACCATCCGAATCTAAAACTGGACTCACAGGAGAGGTTCAAATCATAGAAAGTTAGAGTGTCAGTCCTTTTGCACTTATGTCGCCATTGTGCCTTTTGTATTAAATTCGGATGCAATTACTGTGTTTCATCGTCAATAAGAAGGTCCAAGGGATACAGTAAACATGAAGTGTAGCATCGGAATCTAAAACTGGACTCACAGGAGCGGTTCAATTCATGGAAAGTTGGAGTGTCAGTCCTCTTGTACTTTAGTTGGCATTATGCCTTTTGCATTAATTTCGGATGCAATTTCTCTGTTTCATCGTCAATAAGAAGGTCCAAGGGATACAGTAAACCTGAAGTGAAGCTTCGGAATCAAAAAATTGGCCTCACAGGGGAGGTTCAAATCATAGAAAGTTAGTGTCAGTCCTCTTCTACTTAAATCGGCATTGTGCATTTTGTATTAAATGCGGATGCAATTTCTGTGTTTCATCGTCAATAAAAAGGTCCAAGGGATACTGTAAACCAGAAGTGAAGCATCGGAATCGAAAACTGCACTCACAGCAGAGGTTCAAGTCATAGAGACTTAGAGTGTCAGACCCCTTGTACTTAAGCCGGCATTGTGCCTTTTGTATTAAATTCGGATGCCATTTCTGTGTTTCATCGTCAATAAGAAGGTCCAAGGGATACAGGAGACCTGAAGTGAACCATCAGAATCTAAAACTGGACTCACAGGAGGGGTTCAAATCATAGAAAGTTAGAGTGTCAGTCCTTTTGCACTTATGTCGCCATTGTGCCTTTGTATTAAATTCGGATGCAATTTCTGTGTTTCATCGTCAATAAGAAGGTCCAAGGAATACAGTAAACCTGAAGTGAAGCATCGGAATCTAAAACTGGACCCACAGGAGAGGTTCAAATCATAGAAAGCTAGAGTGCCAGTCCTCTTGTACTTAAGTCGGCATTGTGCTTTTTGTATTAAATTCGGATGCAATTTCTGTGTTTCATCGTCAATAAGAAGGTCCAAGGGATACAGTAAACCCGAAGTGAATCATCGGAATCTAAAACTGGACTCACAAGAGAGGTTCAAATCATAGAACGTTAGAGTGTCAGTCCTCTTGTACGTAAGTCGGAATTGTGCCTTTTGTATTAAATTCGGATGCAATTTCTGTGTTTCGTCGTCAATAAGAAGGTCCAAGGGATACAGTAAACCTGAAGTGAAGCATCGGAGTCTAAAACTGGACTCACAGGAGAGGTTCAAATCATAGAAACTTATAGTGTCAGTCCTCTTGTACTTAAGTCGGCATTGTGCCTTTTGTATTAAATGGGGATGCAATTTCTGTGTTTCATCGTCAATTAGACGGTCCAAGGAATACAGTAAACCTGAAGTGAAGCATCGGAATCGAAAACTGGACTCACAGGAGAGGTTCAAATCATAGAAAGTCAGAGTGTCAGTCCTCTTGTACTTGAGTCGGCATTATGCCTTTTGCATTAAATTCGGATGCAATTTCTCTGTTTCATCGTCAATAAGAAGGTCCAAGGGATACAGTAAACCTGAAGTGAAGCTTCAGAATCTAAAACTGGCCTCACAAGAGAGGTTCAAATCATAGAAAGTTAGTGTCAGTCCTCTTCTACTTAAGTCGGCATTGTGCCTTTTGTAGTAAATTCGGATGCAATTTCTGTGTTTGATCGTCAATATGAAGGTAGAAGCTATACAGTAACCCGAAGTGAACCATCCGAATCTAAAACTGGACTCACAGGAGAGGTTCAAATCATAGAAAGTTAGAGTGTCAGTCCTTTTGCACTTATGTCGCCATTGTGCCTTTTGTATTAAATTCGGATGCAATTTCTGTGTTTCATCGTCAATAAGAAGGTCCAAGGGATACAGTAAACATGAAGTGTAGCATCGGAATCTAAAACTGGACTCACAGGAGCGGTTCAATTCATGGAAAGTTGGAGTGTCAGTCCTCTTGTACTTTAGTTGGCATTATGCCTTTTGCATTAATTTCGGATGCAATTTCTCTGTTTCATCGTCAATAAGAAGGTCCAAGGGATACAGTAAACCTGAAGTGAAGCTTCGGAATCTAAAACTGGCCTCACAGGAGAGGTTCAAATCATAGAAAGTTAGTGTCAGTCCTCTTCTACTTAAATCGGCATTGTGCATTTTGTATTAAATGCGGATGCAATTTCTGTGTTTCATCGTCAATAAAAAGGTCCAAGGGATACTGTAAACCAGAAGTGAAGCATCGGAATCGAAAACTGGACTCACAGGAGAGGTTGAAATCATAGAAAGTTAGAGTGTCTATCCTCTTGTGCTTAAGTCGGCATTGTGCCTTTTGTTTAAATTCGGATGCAATTTATGTGTTTCGTCGTCAGTAAGAAGGTGCAAGGTATACAGTAAACCTGAAGTGAAGCATCGGAATCTGTAACTGGACTCACAGGAGAGGTTCAAATCATAGAAAGTTAGAGTGCCAGTCCTCTTGTACTTAAGTCGGCTTTGTGCCTTTTGTATTAAATTCGAAAGCAATTTCTGTGTTTCATCGTCAATAAGAAGGTCAAAGGGATACAGTAAACATGAAGAGTAGCATCGGAACCTAAAACTGGACTCACAGGAGAGGTTCAAATCATAGAAAGTCAGAGTGTCAGTCCTCTTGTACTTGAGTCGGCATTATGCCTTTTGCATTAAATTCGGATGCAATTTCTCTGTTTCATCGTCAATAAGAAGGTCCAAGGGATACAGTAAACCTGAAGTGAAGCTTCAGAATCTAAAACTGGCCTCACAAGAGAGGTTCAAATCATAGAAAGTTAGTGTCAGTCCTCTTCTACTTAAGTCGGCATTGTGCCTTTTGTAGTAAATTCGGATGCAATTTCTGTGTTTCATCGTCAATATGAAGGTAGAAGCTATACAGTAACCCGAAGTGAACCATCCGAATCTAAAACTGGACTCACAGGAGAGGTTCAAATCATAGAAAGTTAGAGTGTCAGTCCTTTTGCACTTATGTCGCCATTGTGCCTTTTGTATTAAATTCGGATGCAATTTCTGTGTTTCATCGTCAATAAGAAGGTCCAAGGGATACAGTAAACATGAAGTGTAGCATCGGAATCTAAAACTGGACTCACAGGAGCGGTTCAATTCATGGAAAGTTGGAGTGTCAGTCCTCTTGTACTTTAGTTGGCATTATGCCTTTTGCATTAATTTCGGATGCAATTTCTCTGTTTCATCGTCAATAAGAAGGTCCAAGGGATACAGTAAACCTGAAGTGAAGCTTCGGAATCAAAAAATTGGCCTCACAGGAGAGGTTCAAATCATAGAAAGTTAGTGTCAGTCCTCTTCTACTTAAATCGGCATTGTGCATTTTGTATTAAATGCGGATGCAATTTCTGTGTTTCATCGTCAATAAAAAGGTCCAAGGGATACTGTAAACCAGAAGTGAAGCATCGGAATCGAAAACTGCACTCACAGCAGAGGTTCAAGTCATAGAGACTTAGAGTGTCAGACCCCTTGTACTTAAGCCGGCATTGTGCCTTTTGTATTAAATTCGGATGCCATTTCTGTGTTTCATCGTCAATAAGAAGGTCCAAGGGATACAGGAGACCTGAAGTGAACCATCAGAATCTAAAACTGGACTCACAGGAGGGGTTCAAATCATAGAAAGTTAGAGTGTCAGTCCTTTTGCACTTATGTCGCCATTGTGCCTTTGTATTAAATTCGGATGCAATTTCTGTGTTTCATCGCCAATGAGAAGGTCCAAGGGATACAGTAAACATGAAGTGTAGCATCGGAATCTAAAACTGGACACACAGGAGAGGTTCAAATCATGGAAAGTTAGAGTGTCAGTCCTCTTGTACTTAAGTTGGCATTATGCCTTTTGCATTAAATTCGGATGCAATTTCTCTGTTTCATCGTCAATAAGAAGGTCCAAAGGATACAGTAAACCTGAAGTGAAGCTTCGGAATCTAAAATTGGCCTCACAGGAGAGGTTCAAATCATAGAAAGTAAGTGTCAGTCCTCTTCTACTTAAATCGGCATTGTGCATTTTGTATTAAATCCGGATGCAATTTCTGTGTTTCATCGTCAATAAGAAGGTCCAAGGGATACAATAAACCAGAAGTGAAGCATCGGAATCCAAAAGTGGACTCACAGCAGAGGTTCAAATCATAGAAAGTTAGAGTGTCAGACCTCTTGTACTTAAGTCGGCATTGTGCCTTTTGTATTAAATTCGGATGCAATATCTGTGTCTCATCGTCAATATGAAGGTAGGAGCTATACAGTAACCCGAAGTGAACCATCGGAATCTAAAACTGGACTGACAGGAGAGGTTCAAATCATAGAAAGTTAGAGTGTCAGTCCTCTTGTACGTAAGTCGGCATTGTGCCTTTGGTATTAAATTCGATGCAATTTCTGTGTTTCATCGTCAATAAGAAGGTCCAAGGAATACAGTAAACCTGAAGTGAAGCATCGGAATCTAAAACTGGACCCACAGGAGAGGTTGAAATCATAGAAAGCTAGAGTGCCAGTCCTCTTGTACTTAAGTCGGCATTGTGCTTTTTGTATTAAATTCGGATGCAATTTCTGTGTTTCATCGTCAATAAGAAGGTCCAAGGGATACAGTAAACCCGAAGTGAATCATCGGAATCTAAAACTGGACTCACAAGAGAGGTTCAAATCATAGAACGTTAGAGTGTCAGTCCTCTTGTACGTAAGTCGGAATTGTGCCTTTTGTATTAAATTCGGATGCAATTTCTGTGTTTCGTCGTCAATAAGAAGGTCCAAGGGATACAGTTAACCTGATGTGAAGAATCGGAATCTAAAACTGGACTCACAGGAGAGTTTCAAATCATAGAAAGTTAGAGTGTCAGTCCATTTGTACTTAAGTCGGCAATGTGCCTTTTGTATTAAATTCGGATGCGATTTCTGTGTTTCATCGTCAATAAGAAGGTCCAAGGGATACAGTAAACCTGAAGTGAAGCATCGGAGTCTAAAACTGGACTCACAGGAGAGGTTCAAATCATAGAAACTTATAGTGTCAGTCCTCTTGTACTTAAGTCGGCATTGTGCCTTTTGTATTAAATGGGGATGCAATTTCTGTGTTTCATCGTCAATTAGACGGTCCAAGGAATACAGTAAACCTGAAGTGAAGCATCGGAATCGAAAACTGGACTCACAGGAGAGGTTCAAATCATAGAAACTTAGAGTTTCAGTCCTCTTGTACTTGAGTCGGCAATGTGCCTTGTGTATTAAATTCGGATGCAATTTCTGTGTTTCATCGTCAATAAGAAGTTCCACGGGATCCAGTGAACCTGAAGTGGAGCATCGGAATCTTAAACTGGACTAACAGGAGAGGTTCAAAACATAGAAAGTTAGAGTGTCAGTCCTGTTCTACTTATTCAGCATTGTGCCTTTTGTAGTACATTTGGATGCAATTTCTGTGTTTCATCGTCAATAAGAAGGTAGAAGCTATACAGTAAACCCGAAGTGAAGCATCGGAATCTAAAACTGGACTCGCAGGAGAGGTTCAAATCATAGAAAGTTAGAGTGTCTATCCTCTTGTGCTTAAGTCGGCATTGTGCCTTTTGTATTAAATTCGGATGCAATTTCTGTGTTTCGTCGTCAGTAAGAAGGTGCAAGGTATACAGTAAACCTGAAGTGAAGCACCGGAATCTAAAACTGGACTCACAGGAGAGGTTCAAATCATAGAAAGTTAGAGTGCCAGTCCTCTTGTACTTAAGTCGGCATTGTGCCTTTTGTATTAAATTCGGATGCAATTTCTGTGTTTCATCGTCAATAAGAAGGTCCAAGGGATACAGTAAACCTGAAGCGAAGCATCGGAAACTAAAACTGGACTCACAGGAGAGGTTCAAATCATAGAAAGTTAGAGTGTCAGTCCTCTTGTACTTAAGTAGTCATTGTGCCTTTTGTATTAAATTCGAATGCAATTTCTGTGTTTCATCGTCAATAATAAGGTCAAAGGGATACAGTAAACATGAAGAGTAGCATCGGAACCTAAAACTGGACTCACAGGAGAGGTTCAAATCATGGAAAGTTAGAGTGTCAGTCCTCTTGTACTTGAGTCGGCATTATGCCTTTTGCATTACATTCGGATGCAATTTCTCTGTTTCATCGTCAATAAGAAGGTCCAAGGGATACAGTAAACCTGAAGTGAAGCTTCAGAATCTAAAACTGGCCTCACAAGAGAGGTTCAAATCAGAGAAAGTTAGTGTCAGTCCTCTTCTACTTAAGTCGGCATTGTGCCTTTTGTAGTAAATTCGGATGCAATTTCTGTGTTTCATCGTCAATATGAAGGTAGAAGCTATACAGTAACCCGAAGTGAACCATCCGAATCTAAAACTGGACTCACAGGAGAGGTTCAAATCATAGAGTGTCAGTCCTCTTGTACGTAAGTCGGAATTGTGCCTTTTGTATTAAATTCGGATGCAATTTCTGTGTTTCGTCGTCAATAAGAAGGTCCAAGGGATACAGTAAACCTGAAGTGAAGCATCGGAGTCTAAAACTGGACTCACAGGAGAGGTTCAAATCATAGAAACTTATAGTGTCAGTCCTCTTGTACTTAAGTCGGCATTGTGCCTTTTGTATTAAATGGGGATGCAATTTCTGTGTTTCATCGTCAATTAGACGGTCCAAGGAATACAGTAAACCTGAAGTGAAGCATCGGAATCGAAAACTGGACTCACAGGAGAGGTTCAAATCATAGAAAGTCAGAGTGTCAGTCCTCTTGTACTTGAGTCGGCATTATGCCTTTTGCATTAAATTCGGATGCAATTTCTCTGTTTCATCGTCAATAAGAAGGTCCAAGGGATACAGTAAACCTGAAGTGAAGCTTCAGAATCTAAAACTGGCCTCACAAGAGAGGTTCAAATCATAGAAAGTTAGTGTCAGTCCTCTTCTACTTAAGTCGGCATTGTGCCTTTTGTAGTAAATTCGGATGCAATTTCTGTGTTTGATCGTCAATATGAAGGTAGAAGCTATACAGTAACCCGAAGTGAACCATCCGAATCTAAAACTGGACTCACAGGAGAGGTTCAAATCATAGAAAGTTAGAGTGTCAGTCCTTTTGCACTTATGTCGCCATTGTGCCTTTTGTATTAAATTCGGATGCAATTTCTGTGTTTCATCGTCAATAAGAAGGTCCAAGGGATACAGTAAACATGAAGTGTAGCATCGGAATCTAAAACTGGACTCACAGGAGCGGTTCAATTCATGGAAAGTTGGAGTGTCAGTCCTATTGTACTTTAGTTGGCATTATGCCTTTTGCATTAATTTCGGATGCAATTTCTCTGTTTCATCGTCAATAAGAAGGTCCAAGGGATACAGTAAACCTGAAGTGAAGCTTCGGAATCTAAAACTGGCCTCACAGGAGAGGTTCAAATCATAGAAAGTTAGTGTCAGTCCTCTTCTACTTAAATCGGCATATTGCATTTTGTATTAAATGCGGATGCAATTTCTGTGTTTCATCGTCAATAAAAAGGTCCAAGGGATACTGTAAACCAGAAGTGAAGCATCGGAATCGAAAACTGGACTCACAGGAGAGGTTGAAATCATAGAAAGTTAGAGTGTCTATCCTCTTGTGCTTAAGTCGGCATTGTGCCTTTTGTTTAAATTCGGATGCAATTTATGTGTTTCGTCGTCAGTAAGAAGGTGCAAGGTATACAGTAAACCTGAAGTGAAGCATCGGAATCTGTAACTGGACTCACAGGAGAGGTTCAAATCATAGAAAGTTAGAGTGCCAGTCCTCTTGTACTTAAGTCGGCTTTGTGCCTTTTGTATTAAATTCGAAAGCAATTTCTGTGTTTCATCGTCAATAAGAAGGTCAAAGGGATACAGTAAACATGAAGAGTAGCATCGGAACCTAAAACTGGACTCACAGGAGAGGTTCAAATCATAGAAAGTCAGAGTGTCAGTCCTCTTGTACTTGAGTCGGCATTATGCCTTTTGCATTAAATTCGGATGCAATTTCTCTGTTTCATCGTCAATAAGAAGGTCCAAGGGATACAGTAAACCTGAAGTGAAGCTTCAGAATCTAAAACTGGCCTCACAAGAGAGGTTCAAATCATAGAAAGTTAGTGTCAGTCCTCTTCTACTTAAGTCGGCATTGTGCCTTTTGTAGTAAATTCGGATGCAATTTCTGTGTTTCATCGTCAATATGAAGGTAGAAGCTATACAGTAACCCGAAGTGAACCATCCGAATCTAAAACTGGACTCACAGGAGAGGTTCAAATCATAGAAAGTTAGAGTGTCAGTCCTTTTGCACTTATGTCGCCATTGTGCCTTTTGTATTAAATTCGGATGCAATTTCTGTGTTTCATCGTCAATAAGAAGGTCCAAGGGATACAGTAAACATGAAGTGTAGCATCGTAATCTAAAACTGGACTCACAGGAGCGGTTCAATTCATGGAAAGTTGGAGTGTCAGTCCTCTTGTACTTTAGTTGGCATTATGCCTTTTGCATTAATTTCGGATGCAATTTCTCTGTTTCATCGTCAATAAGAAGGTCCAAGGGATACAGTAAACCTGAAGTGAAGCTTCGGAATCAAAAAATTGGCCTCACAGGAGAGGTTCAAATCATAGAAAGTTAGTGTCAGTCCTCTTCTACTTAAATCGGCATTGTGCATTTTGTATTAAATGCGGATGCAATTTCTGTGTTTCATCGTCAATAAAAAGGTCCAAGGGATACTGTAAACCAGAAGTGAAGCATCGGAATCGAAAACTGCACTCACAGCAGAGGTTCAAGTCATAGAGACTTAGAGTGTCAGACCCCTTGTACTTAAGCCGGCATTGTGCCTTTTGTATTAAATTCGGATGCCATTTCTGTGTTTCATCGTCAATAAGAAGGTCCAAGGGATACAGGAGACCTGAAGTGAACCATCAGAATCTAAAACTGGACTCACAGGAGGGGTTCAAATCATAGAAAGTTAGAGTGTCAGTCCTTTTGCACTTATGTCGCCATTGTGCCTTTGTATTAAATTCGGATGCAATTTCTGTGTTTCATCGCCAATGAGAAGGTCCAAGGGATACAGTAAACATGAAGTGTAGCATCGGAATCTAAAACTGGACACACAGGAGAGGTTCAAATCATGGAAAGTTAGAGTGTCAGTCCTCTTGTACTTAAGTTGGCATTATGCCTTTTGCATTAAATTCGGATGCAATTTCTCTGTTTCATCGTCAATAAGAAGGTCCAAAGGATACAGTAAACCTGAAGTGAAGCTTCGGAATCTAAAATTGGCCTCACAGGAGAGGTTCAAATCATAGAAAGTAAGTGTCAGTCCTCTTCTACTTAAATCGGCATTGTGCATTTTGTATTAAATCCGGATGCAATTTCTGTGTTTCATCGTCAATAAGAAGGTCCAAGGGATACAATAAACCAGAAGTGAAGCATCGGAATCCAAAAGTGGACTCACAGCAGAGGTTCAAATCATAGAAAGTTAGAGTGTCAGACCTCTTGTACTTAAGTCGGCATTGTGCCTTTTGTATTAAATTCGGATGCAATATCTGTGTCTCATCGTCAATATGAAGGTAGGAGCTATACAGTAACCCGAAGTGAACCATCGGAATCTAAAACTGGACTGACAGGAGAGGTTCAAATCATAGAAAGTTAGAGTGTCAGTCCTCTTGTACGTAAGTCGGCATTGTGCCTTTGGTATTAAATTCGATGCAATTTCTGTGTTTCATCGTCAATAAGAAGGTCCAAGGAATACAGTAAACCTGAAGTGAAGCATCGGAATCTAAAACTGGACCCACAGGAGAGGTTGAAATCATAGAAAGCTAGAGTGCCAGTCCTCTTGTACTTAAGTCGGCATTGTGCTTTTTGTATTAAATTCGGATGCAATTTCTGTGTTTCATCGTCAATAAGAAGGTCCAAGGGATACAGTAAACCCGAAGTGAATCATCGGAATCTAAAACTGGACTCACAAGAGAGGTTCAAATCATAGAACGTTAGAGTGTCAGTCCTCTTGTACGTAAGTCGGAATTGTGCCTTTTGTATTAAATTCGGATGCAATTTCTGTGTTTCGTCGTCAATAAGAAGGTCCAAGGGATACAGTTAACCTGATGTGAAGAATCGGAATCTAAAACTGGACTCACAGGAGAGTTTCAAATCATAGAAAGTTAGAGTGTCAGTCCATTTGTACTTAAGTCGGCAATGTGCCTTTTGTATTAAATTCGGATGCGATTTCTGTGTTTCATCGTCAATAAGAAGGTCCAAGGGATACAGTAAACCTGAAGTGAAGCATCGGAGTCTAAAACTGGACTCACAGGAGAGGTTCAAATCATAGAAACTTATAGTGTCAGTCCTCTTGTACTTAAGTCGGCATTGTGCCTTTTGTATTAAATGGGGATGCAATTTCTGTGTTTCATCGTCAATTAGACGGTCCAAGGAATACAGTAAACCTGAAGTGAAGCATCGGAATCGAAAACTGGACTCACAGGAGAGGTTCAAATCATAGAAACTTAGAGTTTCAGTCCTCTTGTACTTGAGTCGGCAATGTGCCTTGTGTATTAAATTCGGATGCAATTTCTGTGTTTCATCGTCAATAAGAAGTTCCACGGGATACAGTGAACCTGAAGTGGAGCATCGGAATCTTAAACTGGACTAACAGGAGAGGTTCAAAACATAGAAAGTTAGAGTGTCAGTCCTGTTCTACTTATTCAGCATTGTGCCTTTTGTAGTACATTTGGATGCAATTTCTGTGTTTCATCGTCAATAAGAAGGTAGAAGCTATACAGTAAACCCGAAGTGAAGCATCGGAATCTAAAACTGGACTCGCAGGAGAGGTTCAAATCATAGAAAGTTAGAGTGTCTATCCTCTTGTGCTCAAGTCGGCATTGTGCCTTTTGTATTAAATTCGGATGCAATTTCTGTGTTTCGTCGTCAGTAAGAAGGTGCAAGGTATACAGTAAACCTGAAGTGAAGCACCGGAATCTAAAACTGGACTCACAGGAGAGGTTCAAATCATAGAAAGTTAGAGTGCCAGTCCTCTTGTACTTAAGTCGGCATTGTGCCTTTTGTATTAAATTCGGATGCAATTTCTGTGTTTCATCGTCAATAAGAAGGTCCAAGGGATACAGTAAACCTGAAGCGAAGCATCGGAAACTAAAACTGGACTCACAGGAGAGGTTCAAATCATAGAAAGTTAGAGTGTCAGTCCTCTTGTACTTAAGTAGTCATTGTGCCTTTTGTATTAAATTCGAATGCAATTTCTGTGTTTCATCGTCAATAATAAGGTCAAAGGGATACAGTAAACATGAAGAGTAGCATCGGAACCTAAAACTGGACTCACAGGAGAGGTTCAAATCATGGAAAGTTAGAGTGTCAGTCCTCTTGTACTTGAGTCGGCATTATGCCTTTTGCATTACATTCGGATGCAATTTCTCTGTTTCATCGTCAATAAGAAGGTCCAAGGGATACAGTAAACCTGAAGTGAAGCTTCAGAATCTAAAACTGGCCTCACAAGAGAGGTTCAAATCAGAGAAAGTTAGTGTCAGTCCTCTTCTACTTAAGTCGGCATTGTGCCTTTTGTAGTAAATTCGGATGCAATTTCTGTGTTTCATCGTCAATATGAAGGTAGAAGCTATACAGTAACCCGAAGTGAACCATCCGAATCTAAAACTGGACTCACAGGAGAGGTTCAAATCATAGAGTGTCAGTCCTCTTGTACGTAAGTCGGCATTGTGCTTTTGGTATTAAATTCGATCAATTTCTGTGTTTCATCGTCAATAAGAAGGTCTAAGGGATACAGTAAACCTGAAGTGAAGCATCGGAATCTAAAACTGGACTCGCAGGAGAGGTTCAAATCATTGAAAGTTAGAGTGTCAGTCCTTTTTCACTTATGTCGCCATTTTGCCTTTTGTATTAAATTCGGATGCAATTTCTGTGTTTCATCGTCAATAAGAAGGTCCAAGGGATAGAGTAAACATGAAGTGTAGCATCGCAATCTAAAACTGGACTCACGGGAGCGGTTCAAATCATGGAAAGTTAGAGTGTCAGTCCTCTTGTACTTAAGTTGGCATTATGCCTTTTGCATTAATTTCGGATGCAATTTCTCTGTTTCATCGTCAATAAGAAGGTCCAAGGGATACAGTAAACCTGAAGTGAATCTTCGGAATCTAAAACTGGCCTCACAGGAGAGGTTCAAATCATAGAAAGTTAGTGTCAGTCCTCTTCTACTTAAATCGGCATTGTGCATTTTGTATTAAATCCGGATGCAATTTCTGCTTTTCATCGTCAATAAGAAGGTCCAAGGGATACTGTAAACCTGAAGTGAAGCTTCGGAATCTAAAACTGGCCTCACAGGAGAGGTTCAAATCATAGAAAGTTAGTGTCAGTCCTCTTCTACTTAAATCGGCATTGTGCATTTTGTATTAAATCCGGATGCAATTTCTGTGTTTCATCGTCAATAAGAAGGTCCAAGGGATACTGTAAACCAGAAGTGAAGCATCGGAATCGAAAACTGCACTCACAGCAGAGGTTCAAATCATAGAGAATTAGAGTGTCAGACCCCTTGTACTTAAGTCGGCATTGTGCCTTTTGTATTAAATTCGGATGCAATTTCTGTGTTTCATCGGCAATAAGAAGGTCCAATTGATACAGTAGACCTGAAGTGAAGCATCAGAATCTAAAACTGGACTCACAGGAGAGGTTCAAATCATAGAAAGTTAGAGTGTCAGTCCTTTTGCAATTATGTCGCCATTGTGAATTTTGTATTAAATTCGGATGCAATTTCTGTGTTTCATCGTCAATAAGAAGGTCCACGGGATACAGTAAACCTGAAGTGAAGCATCGGAATCTAAAACTGGACTCACAGGAGAGGTTTAAATCATAGAAAGTTAGAGTGTCAGTCCACTTGTACTTAAGTCGGCATTGTGACTTTTCATTAAATTCGGATGCAAATTCTTGTTTTCATCGACAATAAGAGGCTCCCAGGGACACAGTAAACCTGAAGTGAAACATCGGAATCTAAAACAGGACTCACAGGAGAGGTTCTAATCATAGAAAGTTAGAGTGTCAGTCCTCTTGTACTTAAGTCGGCATTGTGCCTTTTGTATTAAATTCAGATGCAATTTCTGTGTTTCATCGTCAATAAGACGGTCCAAAGTATACAGTAAACCTGAAGTGAAGCATCGGAATGTAAAACCGGACTCACAGGAGAAGTTCAAATCATAGAAAGTTAGAGTGTCAGTCCTCTTCTACTTAAGTCAGCATTGTGCCTTTTGTAGTAATTTCGGATGCAATTTCTGTGTTTCATCGTCAATAAGAAGGTAGAAACTATACAGTAAACCCGAAGTGAAGCATCGAAATCTAAGACTGGACTCACAAGAGAGGTACAAATCATAGAAAGTTAGAGTGTCAGTCCTCTTGTACGTAAGTCGGCATTGTGCCTTTTGTATTAAATTCGGATGCAATTTCTGTGTTTCATCGTCAATAAGAAGGTCCAAGGGATACAGTAAAGCTGATATGAAGCATCGGAATCTATAGCTGGACTCACAGGAGTGGTTCAAATCATAGAAAGTTAGAGTGTCAGTCCATTTGTACTCAAGTCGGCAATGTGAATTTTGTATTAAATTCGGATACGATATCTGTGTGTCATCGTCAATAAGAAGGTCCAAGGGATACAATAAACCTGAAGTGCAGCATCGGAATCTAAAACTGGACTCACAGGAGAGGTTCAAATCATAGAAACTTAGGGTGTCAGTCCTCTTGTACTTAAGTCGGCATTGTGCCTTTTGTATTAAATTCGGATGCAATTTCTGTGTTTCATCGTCAATGAGACGGTCCAAAGTATACAGTAAACCTGAAGTGAAGGATCGGAATGTAAAACCGGACTCACAGGAGAGGTTCAAATCATAGAAAGTTAGAGTGTCAGTCCTCTTCTTCTTAAGTCGGCATTGTGCTTTTTGTAGTAAATTCGGATGCAATTTCTGTGTTTCATCGTCAATAAGAAGGTAGAAGCTATACAGTAAACCCGAAGTGAAGCTTCGGAATCTAAAACTGGACTCACAGGAGAGGTTCAAATCATAGAATGTTAGAGTGTCAGTCCTTTTCTTCTTAAGTCGGCATTGTGCCTTTTGTAGTAAATTCGGATGCAATTTCTGTGTTTCATCGTCAATAAGAAGGTCCAAGGGATACAGTAGACCTGAAGTGAAGCATCAGAATCTAAAACTGGACTCACAGGAGAGGTTCAAATCAGAGAAAGTTAGAGTGTCAGTCCTTTTGCACTTATGCCGCCATTGTGCCTTTTGTATTAAATTCGGATGCAATTTTTGTGTTTCATCGTCAATAAGAACGTCCAAGAGATACAGTAAACCTGAAGTGAAGCTTCGGAATCTAAAACTGGCCTCACAGGAGAGGTTCAAATCATAGAAAGTTAGTGTCAGTCCTCTTCTACTTAAATCGGCATTGTGCCTTTTGTAGTAAATTCGGATACTATTTCTATGTTTCATCGTCAATAAGAAGGTCCAAGGAATACAGTAAACCAGAAGTGAAGCATCGGAATCCAAAACTGGACTCACAGCACAGGTTCAAATCATAGAGAGTTAGAGTGACAGACCTCTTGTACTTAAGTCGGCATTGTGTCTTTTGTATTAAATTCGGATGCAATTTCTGTGTTTCATCGTCAATAAGAAGGTCCACGGGATACATTGAACCTGAAGTGGAGCATCGGAATCTAAAACTGGACTAACAGCAGAGGTTCAAATCATAGAAAGTTAGAGTGTCAGTCCACTTGTACTTAGGTCGGCATTGTGCCTTTATCACTAAATTGGGATGCAATTTCTTGGTTTCATCGACAATAAGAAGGTCCCAGGGACACATTAAACCTGAAGTGGAGCATTGGAATCTAAAACTAGACCCTCAGGAGAGGTTCAAATCATAGAAAGTTTGAGTGTCAGTCCTCTTGCACATAAGTCGGCATTGTGCCTTTTGTAGTAAATTCGGATGCAATTTCTGTGTTTCATCTTCAATACGAAGGTAGAAGCTATACAGTTAACCCAAAGTGAAGCATCAGAATCTAAAACTGGACTCACAGGAGAGGTTAAAATCATAGAAAGTTAGAAATTGCATCGAACTTAATACACAATGCACAATGCCGACTTACGTACAAGAGGACTGACACTCTGGGTTTCATCGTCAATAAGAAGGTCTAAGGGATACAGTAAACCTGAAGTGAAGCATCGGAATCTAAAACTGGACCCACAGGAGAGGCTCAAATCATAGAAAGTTTGAGTGTCAGTCCTCTTGTACATAAGTCGGCCTTGTGCCTTTTGTCGTAAATTCGGATGCAATTTCTGTGTTTCATCATCAATAAGAAGGTTCAAGGGATACAGTAAACCAGAAGTGAAGCATCGGAATCCAAAACTGGACTCACAGCAGAGGTTCAAATCATAGAGAGTTAGAGTGTCAGACCTCATGTACTTAAGTCGGCATTGTGCCTTTTGTATTAAATTCGGATGCAATTTCTGTGTTTCATCGTCAATATGAAGGTAGAAGCTATACAGTAACCCGAAGTGAACCATCGGAATCTAAAACTGGACTCACAGGAGAGGTTCAAATCATAGAAAGTTAGAGTGTCAGTCCTCTTGTACGTAAGTCGGCATTGTGCCTTTTGTATTAAATGCGGATGCAATTTCTGTGTTTCATCGTCAATTAGACGTTCCAAGGTATACAGTAAACCAGAAGTGACGCATCGGAATCTAAAACTGGACTCACAAGAGAGGTTCAATTCATAGAAACTTAGAGTGTCAGTCCCCTTGTACTTAAGTCGGCATTGTGCCTTTTGTATTAAATTGGGATGCAATTTCTGTGTTTCATCGTCAATAAGACGGTCCAAAGTATACAGTAAACCTGAAGTGAAGCATCGGAGTCTAAAACTGGACTCACAGGAGAGGTTCAAATCATAGAAACTTATAGTGTCAGTCCTCTTGTACTTCAGTCGGCAATGTGCCTAGTGTATTAAATTCGGATGCAATTTCTTTGTTTCATCGTCAATAAGAAGGTCCACGGGATACATTGAACCTGAAGTGGAGCATCGGAATCTAAAACTGGACTAACAGCAGAGGTTCAAATCATAGAAAGTTAGAGTGTCAGTCCACTTGTACTTAGGTCGGCATTGTGCCTTTATCACTAAATTGGGATGCAATTTCTTGGTTTCATCGACAATAAGAAGGTCCCAGGGACACATTAAACCTGAAGTGGAGCATTGGAATCTAAAACTAGACCCTCAGGAGAGGTTCAAATCATAGAAAGTTTGAGTGTCAGTCCTCTTGCACATAAGTCGGCATTGTGCCTTTTGTAGTAAATTCGGATGCAATTTCTGTGTTTCATCTTCAATACGAAGGTAGAAGCTATACAGTTAACCCAAAGTGAAGCATCAGAATCTAAAACTGGACTCACAGGAGAGGTTAAAATCATAGAAAGTTAGAAATTGCATCGAACTTAATACACAATGCACAATGCCGAATTACGTACAAGAGGACTGACACTCTGGGTTTCATCGTCAATAAGAAGGTCTAAGGGATACAGTCAACCTGAAGTGAAGCATCGGAATCTAAAACTGGACCCACAGGAGAGGCTCAAATCATAGAAAGTTTGAGTGTCAGTCCTCTTGTACATAAGTCGGCCTTGTGCCTTTTGTCGTAAATTCGGATGCAATTTCTGTGTTTCATCGTCAATAAGAGGGTAGAAGCTATACAGTAAACCCGAAGTGAAGCCTCAGAATCTAAAACTGGACTCACAGGAGAGGTTAAAATCATAGAAAGTTAGAAATTGCATCGAATTTAATACAAAGTGCACAATGCCGACTTACGTACAAGAGGACTGACACTCTGTGTTTCATCGTCAATAAGAAGGTCTAAGGGATACAGTAAACCTGAAGTGAAGCATCGGAATCTAAAACTGGACTCACAGGAGACGTTCAAATCATAGAAAGTTAGAGTGTCTATCCTCTTGTGCTTAAGACGGCATTGTGCCTTTTGTATTAAATTCGGATGCAATTTCTGTGTTTCATCGTCAGTAAGAAGGTGCAAGGTATACAGTAAACCTGAAGTGAAGCATCGGAATCTAAAACTGGACTCACAGGTGAGGTTCAAATCATGGAAAGTTAGAGTGTCAGTCCTCTTGTACTTAAGTCGGCATTATGCCTTTTGCATTAAATTCGGATGCAATTTCTCTGTTTCATCGTCAATAAGAAGGTCCAAGGGATACAGTAAACCTGAAGTGAAGCTTCGGAATCTAAAACTGGCCTCACAAGAGAGGTTCAAATCATAGAATGTTAGTGTCAGTCCTCTTCTACTTAAGTCGGCATTGTGCCTTTTGTAGTAAATTCGGATGCAATTTCTGTGTTTCATCGCCCATATGAAGGTAGAAGCTATACAGTAACCCGAAGTGAACCATTGGAATCTAAAACTGGACTCACAGGAGAGGTTCAAATCATAGAAATCTAGAGTGCCAGTCCTCTTGTACTTAAGTCGGCATTGTTCTTTTTGTATTAAATTCGTATGCAATTTCTGTGTTTCATCGTCAATAAGAAGGTCCAAGGAATACAGTAGACCTAAAGTGAAGCATCAGAATCTAAAACTGGACTCACAGGAGAGGTTCAAATCATAGGAAGTTAGAGTGTCAGTCCTTTCGCACTTATGTCGTAATTGTGCCTTTTGTATTAAATTCGGATGCAATTTCGGTGTTTAATCGTCAATAAGAAGGTCCACGGGATACAGTAAACCTGAAGTGAAGCATCGGAATCTAAAACAGGACTCACAGGAGAGGTTCAAATCATAGAAACTTAGAGTGTCAGTCCTCTTGTACTTAAGTCGGCATTGTGCCTTTTGTAGTAAATTCGGATGCAATTTCTGTGTTTCATCGTCAATAAGAAGGTAGAAGCTATACAGTAAACCCGAAGTGAAGCATCGGAATCTAAAACTGGACTCACAAGACAGGTTCAAATCATAGAAAGTTAGAGTGTCAGTCCTCTTGTACGTAAGTCGGCATTGTGCCTTTTGTATTAAATTCGGATGCAATTTCTGTGATTCATCGTCAATAAGAAGGTCCAAGGGATACAGTAAACCTGATGTGAAGCATCGGAATCTAAAACTGGACTCACAGGAGAGGTTCAAATCATAGAAAGTTAGTTTGTCAGTCCATTTGTACTTAAGTCGGCAATGTGCCTTTTGTATTAAATTCGGATACGATTTCTGTGTTTCATCGTCAATAAGAAGGTCCAAGGGATACAGTAAACCTGAAGCGAAGCATCGGAATCTAAAACTGGACCCACAGGAGAGGTTCAAATCATAGAAAGTTATAGTGTCAGTCCTCTTGTACTTAAGTCGGCATTGTGCCTTTTGTATTAAATGCGGATGCAATTTCTGTGTTTCATCGTCAATTAGACGGTCCAAGGTATACAGTAAACCTGAAGTGAAGCATCGGAATCTAAAACTGGACTCACAGGAGAGGTTCATTTCATAGAAACTTAGAGTATCAGTCCTCTTGTACTTAAGCCGGCATTGTGCCTTTTGTATTAAATTCGGATGCAATTTCTGTGTTTCATCGTCAATAAGACGGTCCAAAGTATACAGTAAACCTGAAGTGAAGCATCGGAATGTAAAACAGGACTCACAGGAGAGGTTCAAATCATTGAAAGTTAGAGTGTCAGTCCTCTTCTATCTAAGTCGGCATTGTGCCTTTTGTAGTAAATTCGGATGCAATTTCTGTGTTTCATCGTCAATAAGAAGGTAGAAGCTATACAGTAAACCCGAAGTGAAGCATCGGAATCTAAAACTGGACTCACAGGAGAGGTTCAAATCATAGAAAGTTAGAGTGTCAGTCCTCTTGTACGTAAGTCGGCATTGTGCCTTTTGTATTAAATTCAGATGCAATTTCTGTGTTTCATCGTCAATAAGAAGGTCCAAGGGATACAGTAAACCTGAAGTGAAGCATCGGATTCTAAAACAGGACTCACAGGAGAGGTTCAAATCATAGAAAGCTAGAGTGCCAGTCCTCTTGTAATTAAGTCAGCATTGTGCTTTTTGTATTAAATTCGGATGCAATTTCTGTGTTTCATCGTCAATAAGAAGGTTCAAGGGATACAGTAGACCTGAAGTGAAGCATCAGAATCTAAAACTGGACTCACAGGAGAGGTTCAAATCATAGAAAGTTAGAGTGTCAGTCCTTTTGCACTTATGTCGCCATTGTGCCTTTTGTATTAAATTCGGATGCAATTTCTGTGTTTCATCGTCAATAAGAAGGTCCAAGGGATACAGTAAACATGAAGTGTAGCATCGGAATCTAAAACTGGACTCACAGGAGAGGTTCAAATCATGGAAAGTTAGAGTGTCAGTCCTCTTGTACTTAAGTCGTCATTATGCCTTTTGCATTAAATTCGGATGCACTTTCTCTGTTTCATCGTCAATAAGAAGGTCCAAAGGATACAGTAAACCTGATGTGAAGCTTCGCAATCTAAAACTGGCCTCACAGGAGAGGTTCAAATCATACAAAGTTAGTGTCAGTCCTCTTCTACTTAAATCGGCATTGTGCATTTTGTATTAAATCCGTATGCAATTTCTGTGTTTCATCGTCAATAAGAAGGTCCAAGGGATACAGTAAACCAGAAGTGAAGCATCGGAATCCAAAACTGGACTCACAGCAGAGGTTCAAATCATAGAGAGTTAGAGTGTCAGACCTCTTGTACTTAAGTCGGCATTGTGCCTTTTGTTTTAAATTCGGATGCAATTTCTGTGTTTCATCGTCAATATGAAGGTGGAAGCTATAGAGTAACCCGAAGTGAACCATCGGAATCTAAAACTGGACTAACAAGAGGGGTTCGAATCATAGAAAGTTAGAGTGTCAGTCCTCTTGTACGTAAGTCGGCATTGTGCCATTTGTATTAAATTCAGATGCAATTATTGTGTTTCATCGATAATGAGACGGTCCAAGGGATACAGTAAACTTGATGAGAAGCATCGTAATCTAAAACTGGACTCACAGGAGAGGTTCAAATCATAGAAAGTTAGAGTGTCAGTCCATTTGTACTTAAGTCGGCAATGTGCCTTTTGTAAGAAATTTGGATGCGATTTCTGTGTTTCATCGTCAATAAGAAGGTCCAAGGGATACAGTAAACCTGAAGTGAAGCATCGGAATCTAAAACTGGACTCATAGGAGAAGTTCAAATCATAGAAAGTTATAGTGTCAGTCCTCTTGTACTTAAGTCGGCATTGTGCCTTTGGTATTAAATTCGATGCAATTTCTGTGTTTCATCGTCAATAAGAAGGTGCAAGGTACACAGTAAACCTGAAGTGAAGCATCGGAATCTAAAATTGGACTCACAGGAGAGGTTCAAATCATAGAAAGTTAGAGTGCCAGTCCTCTTGTACTTAAGTCGGCATTGTGCTTTTTGTATTAAATTCGGATGCAATTTCTGTGTTTCATCGTCAATAAGAAGGTCCAAGGGATACAGTAAACATGAAGTGTAGCATCGGAATCTAAAACTGGACCCACAGGAGAGGTTCAAATCATGGAAAGTTAGAGTGTCAGTCCTCATGTACTTAAGTCGGCATTATGCCTTTTGTATTAAATTCGGATGCAATTTCTCTGTTTCATTGTCAATAAGAAGGTCCAAGAGATACAGTAAACCTGAGGTGAAGCTTCGGAATCTAAAACTTGCCTCACAGGAGACGTTCAAATCATATAATGTTAGTGTCAGTCCTCTTCTACTTAAATCGGCATTGTGCATTTTGTATTAATTCCGGATGCAATTTCTGTGTTTCATCGTCAATAAGAAGGTCCATGGGATACAGTGAACCTGAAGTGGAGCCTCGGAATCTAAAACTGGACTAACAGGAGAGGTTCAAATCATAGAAAGTTAGAGTGTCAGTCCATTTGTACTTAAGTCGGCATTGTGCCTTTATCATTAAATTCGGATGCAATTTCTTGGTTTCATCGACAATAAGAAGGTGCCAGGGGACACATTAAACCTGAAGTGAAGCATTGGAATCTAAAACTAGAGTCTCAGGAGAGGTTCAAATTATAGAAAGTTTGAGTGTCAGTCCTCTTCTACTTAAGTCGGCGTTGTGCCTTTTGTAGTACATTCTGATGCAATTTCTGTGTTTCATCGTCAATAAGAAGGTAGAAGCTATACAGTAAACCGAAGTGAAGCATCAGAATCTAAAACTGGACTCACAGGAGAGGTTAAAATCATACAAAGTTAGAAATTGCTCCGAATTTAATACAAAATGCACAATGCCGGCTTACGTACAAGAGGACTGACACTCTGTGTTTCATCGTCAATAAGAAGGTCTAAGGGATACAGTAAACCTGAAGTGAAGCATCGGAATCTAAAACTGGACTCACAAGAGAGGTTCAAATCATAGAAAGTTAGAGTGTCTATCCTCTTGTGCTTAAGTCGGCATTGTGCCTTTTGTATTAATTCGGATGCAATTTCTGTGTTTCATCGTCAGTAAGAAGGTGCAAGGTATACAGTAAACCTGAAGTGAAGCATCGGAATCTAAAACTGGACTCACAGGAGAGGTTCAAATCATAGAAAGTTAGAGTGTCAGTCCTCTTATACGTAAGTCGGCATTGTGCCTTTTGCATTAAATTCGGATGCAATTTCTCTGTTTCATCGTCAATAAGAAGATCCAAGGGATACAGTAAACCTGATGTGAAGCTTCGGAATCTAAAACTGGCCTCACAGGAGAGGTTCAAATCATAGAGAGTTAGTGTCAGTCCTCTTCTACTTAAATCGGCATTGTGCATTTTGTATTAAATCCGTATGCAATTTCTGTGTTTCATCGTCAATAAGAAGGTCCAAGGGATACAGTAAACCAGGAGTGAAGCATCGGAATCCAAAACTGGACTCACAGCAGAGGTTCAAATCATAGAGAGTTAGAGTGTCAGACCTCTTGTACTTAAGTTGGCATTGTGCCTTTTGTATTAAATTCGGATGCAATTTCTGTGTTTCATCGTCAATATGAAGGTAGAAGCTATACAGTAACCCGAAGTGAACCATCGGAATCTAAAACTGGACTAACAAGAGAGGTTCAAATCATAGAAAGTTAGAGTGTCAGTCCTTTTGTACGTAAGTCGGCATTGTGCCATTTGTATTAAATTCAGATGCAATTTCTGTGTTTCATCGATAATAAGAAGGTCCAAGGGATACAGTAAACTTGATGAGAAGCATCGTAATCTAAAACTGGACTCACAGGAGAGGTTCAAATCAAAGAAAGTTAGAGTGTCATTCCATTTGTACTTAAGTCGGCAATGTGCCTTTTGTAAGAAATTCGGATGCGATTTCTGTGTTTCATCGTCAATAAGAAGGTCCAAGGGGTACAGTAAACCTGAAGTGAAGCATCGGAATCTAAAACTGGACTCACAGGAGAAGTTCAAATCATAGAAAGTTATAGTGTCAGTCCTCTTGTACTTAAGTCGGCATTGTGCCTTTGGTATTAAATTCGATGCAATTTCTGTATTTCATCGTCAATAAGAAGGTGCAAGGGATACAGTAAACCTGAAGTGAAGCATCGGAATCTAAAATTGGACTCACAGGAGAGGTTCAAATCATAGAAAGTTAGAGTGCCAGTCCTCTTGTACTTAAGTCGGCATTGTGCTTTTTGTATTAAATTCGGATGCAATTTCTGTGTTTCATCGTCAATAAGAAGGTGCAAGGGATACAGTAAACATGAAGTGTAGCATCGGAATCTAAAACTGGACCCACAGGAGAGGTTCAAATCATGGAAAGTTAGAGTGTCAGTCCTCTTGTACTTAAGTCGGCATTATGCCTTTTGTATTAAATTCGGATGCAATTTCTCTGTTTCATTGTCAATAAGAAGGTCCAAGAGATACAGTAAACCTGAGGTGAAGCTTCGGAATCTAAAACTGGCCTCACAGGAGACGTTCAAATCATAGAAAGTTAGTGTCAGTCCTCTTCTACTTAAATCGGCATTCTGCATTTTGTATTAAATCCGGATGCAATTTCTGTGTTTCATCGTCAATAAGAAGGTCCAAGGGATACAGTAAACCAGAAGGGAAGCATCGGAATCCAAAACTGGACTCACAGCAGAGGTTCAAATCATAGAAACTTATAGTGTCAGTCCTCTTGTACTTAAGTCGGCATTGTGGCTTTTGTATCAAATGCGGATGCAATTTCTGTGTTTCATCGTCAATTAGACGGTCCAAGGTATACAGTAAACCTGAAGTGAAGCATCGGAATCTAAAACTGGACTCACAGGAGAGGTTCAAATCATAGAAACTTAGAGTGTCAGTCCTCTTGTACTTCAGTCGGCAATGTGCCTTGTGTATTAAATTCGGATGCAATTTCTGTGTTTCATCGTCAATAAGAAGGTCCACGGGATACAGTGAACCTGAAGTGGAGCATCGGAATCTAAAACTGGACTAACAGGAGAGGTTCAAATCATAGAAAGTTAGAGTGTCAGTCCATTTGTACTTAAGTCGGCATTGTGCCTCTATCATTAAATTCGGATGCAATTTCTTGGTTTCATCGACAATAAGAAGGTCCCAGGGACACATTAAACCTGAAGTGAAGCATTGGAATCTAAAACTAGAGTCTCAGGAGAGGTTCAAATTATAGAAGGTTTGAGTGTCAGTCCTCTTCTACTTAAGTCGTCGTTGTGCCTTTTGTAGTACATTCTGATGCAATTCTGTGTTTCATCGTCAATAAGAAGGTAGAAGCTATACAGTAAACCCGAAGTGAAGCATCAGAATCTAAAACTGGACTCACAGGAGAGGTTAAAATCATACAAAGTTAGAAATTGCACCGAATTTAATACAAAATGCACAATGCCGGCTTACGTACAAGAGGACTGACACTCTGTGTTTCATCGACAATAAGAAGGTCTAAGGGATACAGTAAACCTGAAGTGAAGCATCGGAATCTAAACTGGACTCACAAGAGAGGTTCAAATCATAGAAAGTTAGAGTGTCTATCCTCTTGTGCTTAAGTCGGCATTGTGCATTTTGTATTAAATTCGGATGCAATTTCTGTGTTTCATCGTCAGTAAGAAGGTGCAAGGTATACAGTAAACCTGAAGTGAAGCATCGGAATCTAAAACTGGACTCACAGGAGAGGTTCAAATCATAGAAAGTTAGAGTGTCAGTCCTCTTATACGTAAGTCGGCATTGTGCCTTTTGCATTAAATTCGGATGCAATTTCTCTGTTTCATCGTCAATAAGAAGGTCCAAGGGATACAGTAAACCTGATGTGAAGCTTCGGAATCTAAAACTGGCCTCACAGGAGAGGTTCAAATCATAGAAAGTTAATGTCAGTCCTCTTCTACTTAAATCGGCATTGTGCATTTTGTATTAAATCTGTATGCAATTTCTGTGTTTCATCGTCAATAAGAAGGTCCAAGGGATACAGTAAACCAGAAGTGAAGCATCGGAATCCAAAACTGGACTCACAGCAGAGGTTCAAATCATAGAGAGTTAGAGTGTCAGACCTCTTGTACTTAAGTCGGCATTGTGCCTTTTGCATTAAATTCGGATGCAATTTCTCTGTTCATCGTCAATAAGAAGGTCCAAGGGATACAGTAAACCTGATGTGAAGCTTCGGAATCTAAAACTGGCCTCACAGGAGAGGTTCAAATCATAGAGAGTTAGTGTCAGTCCTCTTCTACTTAAATCGGCATTGTGCATTTTGTATTAAATCCGTATGCAATTTCTGTGTTTCATCGTCAATAAGAAGGTCCAAGGGATACAGTAAACCAGAAGTGAAGCATCGGAATCCCAAACTGGACTCACAGCAGAGGTTCAAATCATAGAGAGTTAGAGTGTCAGACCTCTTGTACTTAAGTTGGCATTGTGCCTTTTGTATTAAATTCGGATGCAATTTCTGTGTTTCATCGTCAATATGAAGGTAGAAGCTATACAGTAACCCGAAGTGAACCATCGGAATCTAAAACTGGACTAACAAGAGAGGTTCAAATCATAGAAAGTTAGAGTGTCAGTCCTTTTGTACGTAAGTCGGCATTGTGCCATTTGTATTAAATTCAGATGCAATTTCTGTGTTCATCGATAATAAGAAGGTCCAAGGGATACAGTAAACTTGATGAGAAGCATCGTAATCTAAAACTGGACTCACAGGAGAGGTTCAAATCATAGAAAGTTAGAGTGTCAGTCCATTTGTACTTAAGTCGGCAATGTGCCTTTTGTAAGAAATTCGGATGCGATTTCTGTGTTTCATCGTCAATAAGAAGGTCCAAGGGGTACAGTAAACCTGAAGTGAAGCATCGGAATCTAAAACTGGACTCACAGGAGAAGTTCAAATCATAGAAAGTTATAGTGTCAGTCCTCTTGTACTTAAGTCGGCATTGTGCCTTTGGTATTAAATTCGATGCAATTTCTGTGTTTCATCGTCAATAAGAAGGTGCAAGGGATACAGTAAACCTGAAGTGAAGCATCGGAATCTAAAATTGGACTCACAGGAGAGGTTCAAATCATAGAAAGTTAGAGTGCCAGTCCTCTTGTACTTAAGTCGGCATTGTGCTTTTTGTATTAAATTCGGATGCAATTACTGTGTTTCATCGTCAATAAGAAGGTCCAAGGGATACAGTAAACATGAAGTGTAGCATCGGAATCTAAAACTGGACCCACAGGAGAGGTTCAAATCATGGAAAGTTAGAGTGTCAGTCCCTCTTGTACTTAAGTCGGCATTATGCCTTTTGTATTAAATTCGGATGCAATTTCTCTGTTTCATTGTCAATAAGAAGGTCCAAGAGATACAGTAAACCTGAGGTGAAGCTTCGGAATCTAAAACTGGCCTCACAGGAGACGTTCAAATCATAGAAAGTTAGTGTCAGTCCTCTTCTACTTAAATCGGCATTCTGCATTTTGTATTAAATCCGGATGCAATTTCTGTGTTTCATCGTCAATAAGAAGGTCCAAGGGATACAGTAAACCAGAAGGGAAGCATCGGAATCCAAAACTGGACTCACAGCAGAGGTTCAAATCATAGAAACTTATAGTGTCAGTCCTCTTGTACTTAAGTCGGCATTGTGGCTTTTGTATCAAATGCGGATGCAATTTCTGTGTTTCATCGTCAATTAGACGGTCCAAGGTTATACAGTAAACCTGAAGTGAAGCATCGGAATCTAAAACTGGGACTCACAGGAGAGGTTCAAATCATAGAAACTTAGAGTGTCAGTCCTCTTGTACTTCAGTCGGCAAAGTGCCTTGTGTATTAAATTCGGATGCAATTTCTGTGTTTCATCGTCAATAAGAAGGTCCACGGGATACAGTGAACCTGAAGTGGAGCATCGGAATCTAAAACTGGACTAACAGGAGAGGTTCAAATCATAGAAAGTTAGAGTGTCAGTCCATTTGTACTTAAGTCGGCATTGTGCCTTTATCATTAAATTCGGATGCAATTTCTTGGTTTCATCGACAATAAGAAGGTCCCAGGGACACATTAAACCTGAAGTGAAGCATTGGAATCTAAAACTAGAGTCTCAGGAGAGGTTCAAATTATAGAAGGTTTGAGTGTCAGTCCTCTTCTACTTAAGTCGTCGTTGTGCCTTTTGTAGTACATTCTGATGCAATTTCTGTGTTTCATCGTCAATAAGAAGGTAGAAGCTATACAGTAAACCCGAAGTGAAGCATCAGAATCTAAAACTGGACTCACAGGAGAGGTTAAAATCATACAAAGTTAGAAATTGCACCGAATTTAATACAAAATGCACAATGCCGGCTTACGTACAAGAGGACTGACACTCTGTGTTTCATCGACAATAAGAAGGTCTAAGGGATACAGTAAACCTGAAGTGAAGCATCGGAATCTAAAACTGGACTCACAGGAGAGGTTCAAATCATAGGAAGTTAGAGTGCTTATCCTCTTGTGCTTAAGTCGGCATTGTGCCTTTTGTATTAAATTCGGATGCAATTTCTGTGTTTCATCGTCAGTAAGAAGGTGCAAGGTATACAGTAAACCTGAAGTGAAGCATCGGAATCTAAAACTGGACTCACAGGAGAGGTTCAAATCATAGAAAGTTAGAGTGCCAGTCGTCTTGTACTTAAGTCGGCATTGTGCCTTTTGTATTAAATTCGGATGCAATTTCTGTGTTTCATCGTCAATAAGAAGGTCCAAGGGATAGAGTAAACCTGAAGCGAAGCATCGGAATCTAAAACTGGCCTCACAGGAGAGGTTTCAAATCATAGAAAGTTAGAGTGTCAGTCCTCTTGTACTTAAGTCGTCATTGTGCCTTTTGTATTAAATTCGAATGCAATTTCTGTGTTTCATCGTCAATAAGAAGGTCAAAGGGATACAGTAAACATGAAGAGTAGCATCGGAACCTAAAACTGGACTCACAGGAGAGGTTCAAATCATGGAAAGTTATAGTGTCAGTCCTCTTGTACTTAAGTCGGCATTATGCCTTTTGCATTAAATTCGGATGCAATTTCTCTGTTTCATCGTCAATAAGAAGGTCCAAGGGGTACAGTAAACCTGAAGTGAAGCTTCAGAATCTAAAACTGGCCTCACAAGAGAGGTTCAAATCATAGAAAGTTAGTGTCAGTCCTCTTCTACTTAAGTCGGCATTGTGCCTCTTGTAGTAAATTCGGATGCAATTTCTGTGTTTCATCGTCAATATGAAGGTAGAAGCTATACAGTAACCCGAAGTGAACCATCGGAATCTAAAACTGGACTCACAGGAGAGGTTCAAATCATAGAGTGTCAGTCCTCTTGTACGTAAGTCGGTATTGTGCCTTTAGTATTAAATTCGATCAATTTCTGTGTTTCATCGTCAATAAGAAGGTCCAAGAGATACAGTAAACATGAAGTGAAGCATCGGAATCTAATACTGGACTCACAGGAGAGGTTCAAATCATAGAAAGCTAGAGTGCCAGTCCTCTTGTACTGAAGTCGGCATTGTGCTTTTTGTATTAAATTCGGATGCAATTTCTGTGTTTCATGGTCAATAAGAAGGTCTAAGGGATACAGTAGACCTGAAGTGAAGCATCAGAATCTAAAACTGGACTCACAGGAGAGGTTCAAATCATAGAAAGTTAGAGTGTCAGTCCATTTGTACTTAAGTCGGCAATGTGCCTTTTGTAAGAAATTCGGATGCGATTTCTGTGTTTCATCGTCAATAAGAAGGTCCAAGGGGTACAGTAAACCTGAAGTGAAGCATCGGAATCTAAAACTGGACTCACAGGAGAAGTTCAAATCATAGAAAGTTATAGTGTCAGTCCTCTTGTACTTAAGTCGGCATTGTGCCTTTGGTATTAAATTCGATGCAATTTCTGTGTTTCATCGTCAATAAGAAGGTGCAAGGGATACAGTAAACCTGAAGTGAAGCATCGGAATCTAAAATTGGACTCACAGGAGAGGTTCAAATCATAGAAAGTTAGAGTGCCAGTCCTCTTGTACTTAAGTCGGCATTGTGCTTTTTGTATTAAATTCGGATGCAATTACTGTGTTTCATCGTCAATAAGAAGGTCCAAGGGATACAGTAAACATGAAGTGTAGCATCGGAATCTAAAACTGGACCCACAGGAGAGGTTCAAATCATGGAAAGTTAGAGTGTCAGTCCTCTTGTACTTAAGTCGGCATTATGCCTTTTGTATTAAATTCGGATGCAATTTCTCTGTTTCATTGTCAATAAGAAGGTCCAAGAGATACAGTAAACCTGAGGTGAAGCTTCGGAATCTAAAACTGGCCTCACAGGAGACGTTCAAATCATAGAAAGTTAGTGTCAGTCCTCTTCTACTTAAATCGGCATTCTGCATTTTGTATTAAATCCGGATGCAATTTCTGTGTTTCATCGTCAATAAGAAGGTCAAAGGGATACAGTAAACCAGAAGGGAAGCATCGGAATCCAAAACTGGACTCACAGCAGAGGTTCAAATCATAGAAACTTATAGTGTCAGTCCCTCTTGTACTTAAGTCGGCATTGTGGCTTTTGTATCAAATGCGGATGCAATTTCTGTGTTTCATCGTCAATTAGACGGTCCAAGGTATACAGTAAACCTGAAGTGAAGCATCGGAATCTAAAACTGGACTCACAGGAGAGGTTCAAATCATAGAAACTTAGAGTGTCAGTCCTCTTGTACTTCAGTCGGCAAAGTGCCTTGTGTATTAAATTCGGATGCAATTTCTGTGTTTCATCGTCAATAAGAAGGTCCACGGGATACAGTGAACCTGAAGTGGAGCATCGGAATCTAAAACTGGACTAACAGGAGAGGTTCAAATCATAGAAAGTTAGAGTGTCAGTCCATTTGTACTTAAGTCGGCATTGTGCCTTTATCATTAAATTCGGATGCAATTTCTTGGTTTCATCGACAATAAGAAGGTCCCAGGGACACATTAAACCTGAAGTGAAGCATTGGAATCTAAAACTAGAGTCTCAGGAGAGGTTCAAATTATAGAAGGTTTGAGTGTCAGTCCTCTTCTACTTAAGTCGGCGTTGTGCCTTTTGTAGTACATTCTGATGCAATTTCTGTGTTTCATCGTCAATAAGAAGGTAGAAGCTATACAGTAAACCCGAAGTGAAGCATCAGAATCTAAAACTGGACTCACAGGAGAGGTTAAAATCATACAAAGTTAGAAATTGCACCGAATTTAATACAAAATGCACAATGCCGGCTTACGTACAAGAGGACTGACACTCTGTGTTTCATCGACAATAAGAAGGTCTAAGGGATACAGTAAACCTGAAGTGAAGCATCGGAATCTAAAACTGGACTCACAGGAGAGGTTCAAATCATAGGAAGTTAGAGTGCTTATCCTCTTGTGCTTAAGTCGGCATTGTGCCTTTTGTATTAAATTCGGATGCAATTTCTGTGTTTCATCGTCAGTAAGAAGGTGCAAGGTATACAGTAAACCTGAAGTGAAGCATCGGAATCTAAAACTGGACTCACAGGAGAGGTTCAAATCATAGAAAGTTAGAGTGCCAGTCGTCTTGTACTTAAGTCGGCATTGTGCCTTTTGTATTAAATTCGGATGCAATTTCTGTGTTTCATCGTCAATAAGAAGGTCCAAGGGATAGAGTAAACCTGAAGCGAAGCATCGGAATCTAAAACTGGCCTCACAGGAGAGGTTCAAATCATAGAAAGTTAGAGTGTCAGTCCTCTTGTACTTAAGTCGTCATTGTGCCTTTTGTATTAAATTCGAATGCAATTTCTGTGTTTCATCGTCAATAAGAAGGTCAAAGGGATACAGTAAACATGAAGAGTAGCATCGGAACCTAAAACTGGACTCACAGGAGAGGTTCAAATCATGGAAAGTTATAGTGTCAGTCCTCTTGTACTTAAGTCGGCATTATGCCTTTTGCATTAAATTCGGATGCAATTTCTCTGTTTCATCGTCAATAAGAAGGTCCAAGGGGTACAGTAAACCTGAAGTGAAGCTTCAGAATCTAAAACTGGCCTCACAAGAGAGGTTCAAATCATAGAAAAGTTAGTGTCAGTCCCTCTTCTACTTAAGTCGGCATTGTGCCTCTTGTAGTAAATTCGGATGCAATTTCTGTGTTTCATCGTCAATATGAAGGTAGAAGCTATACAGTAACCCGAAGTGAACCATCGGAATCTAAAAGTGGACTCACAGGAGAGGTTCAAATCATAGAGTGTCAGTCCTCTTGTACGTAAGTCGGCATTGTGCCTTTAGTATTAAATTCGATCAATTTCTGTGTTTCATCGTCAATAAGAAGGTCCAAGGGATACAGTAAACATGAAGTGAAGCATCGGAATCTAATACTGGACTCACAGGAGAGGTTCAAATCATAGAAAGCTAGAGTGCCAGTCCTCTTGTACCTGAAGTCGGCATTGTGCTTTTTGTATTAAATTCGGATGCAATTTCTGTGTTTCATGGTCAATAAGAAGGTCTAAGGGATACAGTAGACCTGAAGTGAAGCATCAGAATCTAAAACTGGACTCACAGGAGAGGTTTCAAATCATAGAAAGTTAGAGTGTCAGTCCATTTGTACTTAAGTCGGCATTGTGCCTTTTGTTTTAAATTCAGATGCAATTTCTGTGTTTCATCGTCAATAAGAAGGTCCAAGGGATACAGTAAACATGAAGTGTAGCATCGGAATCTAAAACTGGGCTCACAGGAGAGGTTCAAATCATGGAAAGTTAGAGTGTCAGTCCCATTGTACTTAAGTCGGCATTATGCCTTTTGCATTAAATTCGGATGCAATTTCTCTGTTTCATCGTCAATAAGAAGGTCCAAGGGATACAGTAAACCTGAAGTGAAGCTTCGGAATCTAAAACTCGCCTCACAGGAGAGCTTCAAATCATAGAATGTTAGTGTCAGTCCTCTTCTACTTAAATCGGCATTGTGCATTTTGTACTAAATCCGGATGCAATTTCTGTGTTTCATCGTCAATAAGAAGGTCCAAGGGATACAGTAAACCAGAAGTGAAGCATCGGAATCCAAAACTGGACTCACAGCATAGGTTCAAATCATAGAGTGTTAGAGTGTCAGACCTCTTGTACTTAAGTGGGCATTGTGCCTTTTGTATTAAATTCGGAAGCAATTTCTGTGGTTCATCGTCAATAAGAAGGTCCAAGGGATACAGTAAACCTGATGTGAAGCATGGGAATCTAAAACTGGGCTCACAGGAGAGGTTCAAATCATAGAAAGGTAGAGTGTCTGTCCATTTGTACTTAAGTCGGCAATGTGCCTTTTGTATTAAATTCGGATGCGATTTCTGTGTTTCATCGTCAATAAGAAGGTCCAAGGGATACAGTAAACCTGAAGTGAAGCATCGGAATCTAAAACTGGACTCACAGGAGAGGTTCAAATCATAGAAAGTTATAGTGTCAGTCCTCTTGTACTTAAGACGGCATTGTGCCTTTTGTATTAAATGCGGATGCAATTTCTGTGTTTCATCGTCAATTAGACGGTCCAAGGTATACAGTAAACCTGAAGTGAAGCATCGGAATCTAAAACTGGACTCACAGGAGAGGTTCAATTCATAGAAACTTAGAGTGTCAATCCTCTTGTACTTCAGTCGGCAATGTGCCTTGTGTATTAAATTGGGATGCAATTTCAGTGTTTCATCGTCAATAAGAAGGTCCACGGGATACAGTGAACCTGAAGTGAAGCATCGGAGTCTAAAACTGGACTCACAGGAGAGGTTCAAATCATAGATACTTATAGTGTCAGTCCTCTTGTACTTAAGTCGGCATTGTGCTTTTTGTATTAATTGCGGATGCAATTTCTGTGTTTCATCGTCAATTAGACGGTCCAAGGTATACAGTAAACCTGAAGTGAAGCATCGGAATCTAAAACTGGACTCACAGGAGAGGTTCAAATCATAGAAACTTAGAGTGTCAATCCTCTTGTACTTCAGTCGGCAATGTGCCTTGTGTATTAAATTGGGATGCAATTTCTGTGTTTCATCGTCAATAAGAAGGTCCACGGGATACAGTGAACCTGAAGTGGAGCATCGGAATCTAAAACTGAACGAACAGGAGAGGTTCAAATCATAGAAAGTTTGAGTGTTAGTCATCTTGTACATAAGTCGGCATTGTGCCTTTTGTAGTAAATTCGGATGCAATTTCTGTGTTTCATCGTCAATAAGAAGGTAGAAGCTATACAGTAAACCCGAAGTGAAGCATCAGAATGTAAAACTGGACTCACAGGAGAGGTTAAAATCATAGAAAGTTAGAAATTTCATCGAATTTAATACAAAATGCACAATGCCGACTTACGTACAAGAGGACTGACACTCTGTGTTTCATCGTCAATAAGAAGGTCTAAGGGATACAGTAAACGTGAAGTGAAGCATCGGAATCTAAAACTGGACTCACAGGAGAGGTTCAAATCATAGAAAGTTAGTGTGTCTATCCTCTTGTGCTTAAGTCGGCATCATGCCTCTTGTATTACATTTGGATGCAATTTCTGTGTTTCATCGTCACTAAGAAGGTGCAAGGTATACAGTAAACCTGAAGTGAAGCATCGGAATCTAAAACTGGACTCACAGGAGAGGTTCAAATCATAGAAAGTTAGAGTGCCAGTCCTCTTGTACTTAAGTCGGCATTGTGCCTTTTGTATTAAATTCGGATGCAATTTCTGTGTTTTATCGTCAATAAGAAGGTCCAAGGGATACAGTAAACCTGAAGCGAAGCATCGGAATCTAAAACTGGACTCACAGGAGAGGTTCAAATCATAGAAAGCTAGAGTTTCAGTCCTCTTGTACTTAAGTCGTCATTGTGCCTTTTGTATTAAATTCGGATGCAATTTCTGTGTTTCATCGTCAATAAGAAGGTCCAATGGATACAGTAAACATGAAGAGTAGCATCGGAACCTAAAACTGGACTCACAGGAGAGGTTCAAATCATGGAAAGTTAGAGTGTCAGTAGTCTTGTACTTAAGTCGGCATTATGACTTTTGCATTAAATTCGGATGCAATTTCTCTGTTTCATCGTCAATAAGACGGTCCAAGGGATACAGTAAACCTGAAGTGAAGCTTCGGAATGTAAAACTGGCCTCACAAGAGAGGTTCAAATCATAGAAAGTTAGTGTCAGTCCTCTTCTACTTAAGTCGGCATTGTGCCTTTTGTAGTAAATTCGGATGCAATTTCTGTGTTTCATTGTCAATATGAAGGTAGAAGCTATACAGTAACCCGAAGTGAACCATCGGAATCTAAAACTGGACTCACAGGAGAGGTTCAAATCATAGAAAGCTAGAGTGCCAGTCCTCTTGTACTCAAGTCGGCATTGTGCTTTTTGTATTAAATTCTAATGCAATTTCTGTGTTTCATCGTCAATAAGAAGGTCCAAGGGATACAGTAGACCTAAAGTGAAGCATCAGAATCTAAAACTGGACTCACAAGGGAGGTTCAAATCATAGAAAGTTAGTGTCAGTCCTCTTCTACTTAAATCGGCATTGTGCATTTTGTATTAAATCCGGATGCAATTTCTGTGTTTCATCGTCAAAATGAAGGTCCAAGGGATACTGTAAACCAGAAGTGAAGCATCGGAATCGAAAACTGCACTCACAGCGGAGGTTCAAATCATAGAGAGTTAGAGTGTCAGACCTCTTGTATTTAAGTCGGCATTGTGCCTTTTGTATTAATTTCGGATGCAATTTCTGTGTTTCATCGTCAATATGAAGGTAGAAGCTATACAGTAAGCCGAAGTGAACCATCGGAATCTAAAACTGGACTCACAGGAGAGGTTCAAATCATAGAAAGTTAGAGTGTCAGTCCTCTTGTACGTAAGTCGGCATTGTGCCTTTTGTATTAAATTCGGATACGATTTCTGTGTTTCATCGTCAATAAGAAGGTCCAAGGGATACAGTAAAACAGAAGTCAAGCTCCGGAATCTAAAACTGGACCCACAGGAGAGGCTCAAATCATAGAAAGCTAGAGTGCCAGTCCTCTTGTACTTAAGTCGGCATTGTGCATTTTGTATTTAATTAGGATGCAATTTCTGTGTTTCATCGTCAATAAGAAGGTCGAATTGATACAGTAGACCTGTAGTGAAGCATCAGAATCTAAAACAGGACTCACAGGAGAGGTTCAAATCATGGAAAGTTAGAGTGTCAGTCGTTTCGCACTTATGTCGCCATTGTGCCTTTTGTATTAAATTCGGATGCAATTTCTGTGTTTCATCGTCAATAAGAAGGTCCAAGGGATACAGTAAACATGAAGTGTAGCATCGGAATCTAAAACTGGACTCACAGGAGAGGTTCAAATGATAGAAAGTTAGAGTGTCAGTCCATTTGTACTTAAGTCGGCAATGTGCCTTTTGTATTAAATTCGGATACGATTTCTGTGTTTCATCGTCAATAAGAAGGTCCAAGGGATACAGTAAAACAGAAGTCAAGCTCCGGAATCTAAAACTGGCCTCACAGGAGAGGTTCAAATCATAGAAAGTTAGTGTCAGTCCTCTTCTACTTAAATCGGCATTGTGCATTTTGTATTAAATCCGGATGCAATTTCTGTGTTTCATCGTCAAAATGAAGGTCCAAGGGATACTGTAAACCAGAAGTGAAGCATCGGAATCGAAAACTGCACTCACAGCAGAGGTTCAAATCATAGAGAGTTAGAGTGTCAGACCTCTTGTATTTAAGTCGGCATTGTGCCTTTTGTATTAATTTCGGATGCAATTTCTGTGTTTCATCGTCAATATGAAGGTAGAAGCTATACAGTAAGCCGAAGTGAACCATCGGAATCTAAAACTGGACTCACAGGAGAGGTTCAAATCATAGAAAGTTAGAGTGTCAGTCCTCTTGTACGTAAGTCGGCATTGTGCCTTTGGTATTAAATTCGATGCAATTTCTGTGTTTCATCGTCAATAAGAAGATCCAAGGGATACAGTAAACCTGATGTGAAGCATCGGAATCTAAAACTGGACCCACAGGAGAGGCTCAAATCATAGAAAGCTAGAGTGCCAGTCCTCTTGTACTTAAGTCGGCATTGTGCATTTTGTATTTAATTAGGATGCAATTTCTGTGTTTCATCGTCAATAAGAAGGTCGAATTGATACAGTAGACCTGTAGTGAAGCATCAGATTCTAAAACAGGACTCACAGGAGAGGTTCAAATCATGGAAAGTTAGAGTGTCAGTCCTCTTGTACTTAAGTCGGCATTATGCCTTTTGCATTAAATTCGGATGCAATTTCTCTGTTTCATCGTCAATACGAAGGTCCAAGGGATACAGTAAACCTGAAGTGAAGCTTCAGAATCTAAAACTGGCCTCACAAGAGAGGTTCAAATCATAGAAAGTTAGTGTCAGTCCTCTTCTACTTAAGTCGGCATTGTGCCTTTTGTAGTAAATTCGGATGCAATTTCTGTGTTTCATCGTCAATATGAAGGTAGAAGCTATACAGTAACCCGAAGTGAACCATCGGAATCTAAAACTGGACTCACAGGAGAGGTTCAAATCATAGAGTGTCAGTCCTCTTGTACGTAAGTCGGCATTGTGCCTTTGGTATTAAATTCGATCAATTTCTGTGTTTCATCGTCAATAAGAAGGTCCAAGTGATACAGTAAACCTGAAGTGAAGCATCGGAATCTAAAACTGGACTCACAGGAGAGGTTCAAATCATAGAAAGCTAGAGTGCCAGTCCTCTTGTACTTAAGTCGGCATTGTGCTTTTTGTATTAAATTCGGATGCAAGTTCTGTGTTTCATGGTCAATAAGAAGGTCTAAGGGATACAGTAGACCTGAAGTGAAGCATCAGAATCCAAAACTGGACTCACAGGAGAGGTTCAAATCATAGAAAGTTAGAGTGTCAGTCCGTTTGCACTTATGTCGCCATTGTGCCTTTTGTATTAAATTCTGATGCAATTTCTGTGTTTCATCGTTAATAAGAAGGTCCAAGGGATACAGGAAACATGAAGTGTAGCATCAGAATCTTAAACTGGACTCACAGGAGAGGTTCAAATCATGGAAAGTTAGAGTGTCAGTCCTCTTGTACTTAAGTCGGCATTATGCCTTTTACATTAATTTCGGATGCAATTTCTCTGTTTCATCGTCAATAAGAAGGTCCAAGGGATACAGTAAACCTGAAGTGAAGCTTCGGAATGTAAAACTGGCCTCACAGGAGAGGTTCAAATCATAGAAAGTTAGTGTCAGTCCTCTTCTACTTAAATCGGCATTGTGCATTTTGCATTAAATCTGGATGTAATTTCTGTGTTTCATCGTCAATAAGAAGGTCCAAGGGATACTGTAAACCAGAAGTGAAGCATCGGAATCGAAAACTGCACTCACAGCAGAGGTTCAAATCATAGAGAGTTAGAGTGTCAGACCCCTTATACTTAAGTCAGCATTGTGCCTTTTGTATTAAATTCGGATGCAATTTCTGTGTTTCATCGTCAATATGAAGGTAGACGCTATACAGTAACCAGAAGTGAACCATCGGAATCTAAAACTGGACTCACAGGAGAGGTTCAAATCATAGAAAGTTAGAGTGTCAGTCCTCTTGTACGTAAGTCGGTATTGTGCCTTTGGTATTAATTTCGATGCAATTTCTGTGTTTCATCGTCAATAAGAAGGTCCAAGGGATATAGTAAACCTGAAGTGAAGCATCGGAATCTAAAACTGGACCCACGGGAGAGGCTCAAATCATAGAAAGCTAGAGTGCCAGTCCTGTTGTACTTAAATTGGCATTGTGCTTTTTGTATTAAATTCGGATGCAATTTCTGTGTTTCATCGTCAATAAGAAGGTCCAATTGATACAGTAGACCTGAAGTGAAGCATCAGAATCTAAAACTGGACTCACAGGAGAGGTTCAAATCATAGAAAATTATAGTGTCAGTCCTTTTCCACTTATGTCGCCATTGTGCCTTTTGTTTTAAATTCGGATGCAATTTCTGTGTTTCATCGTCAATAAGAAGGTCCACGGGATACAGTAAACCTGAAGTGAAGCATCGGAATCTAAAACTGGACTCACAGGAGAGGTACAAATCATAGAAAGTTAGAGTCTCAGTCCACTTGTACTTAAGTCGGCATTGTGACTTTTTCATTAAATTCGGATGCAAATTCTTGTTTTCATCGACAATAAGAAGGTCCCAGGGACACAGTAAACCTGAAGTGAAGCATCGGAATCTAAAACAGGACTCACAGGAGAGGTTCAAATCATAGAAAATTAGAGTGTCAGTCCTTTTCCACTTATGTCGCCATTGTGCCTTTTGTTTTAAATTCGGATGCAATTTCTGTGTTTCATCGTCAATAAGAAGGTCCACGGGATACAGTAAACCTGAAGTGAAGCATCGGAATCTAACACTGGACTCACAGGAGAGGTACAAATCATAGAAAGTTAGAGTGTCAGTCCTCTTGTACTTATGTCGGCATTGTGCCTTTTGTTTTAAATTCGGATGCAATTTCTGTGTTTCATCGTCAATAAGAAGGTCCAAGGGATACAGTAAACATGAAGTGTAGCATCGGAATCTAAAACTGGGCTCACAGGAGAGGTTCAAATCATGGAAAGTTAGAGAGTCAGTCCCATTGTACTTAAGTCGGCATTATGCCTTTTGCATTAAATTCGGATGCAATTTCTCTGTTTCATCGTCAATAAGAAGGTCCAAGGGATACAGTAAACCTGAAGTGAAGCTTCGGAATCTAAAACTCGCCCTCACAGGAGAGGTTCAAATCATAGAAAGTTAGTGTCAGTCCTCTTCTACTTAAATCGGCATTGTGCATTTTGTACTACATCCGGATGCAATTTCTGTGTTTCATCGTCAATAAGATGGTCCAAGGGATACAGTAAACCAGAAGTGAAGCATCGGAATCCAAAACTGGGACTCACAGCATAGGTTCAAAACATAGAGAGTTAGAGTGTCAGACCTCTTGTACTTAAGTCGGCATTGTGCCTTTTATATTAAATTCGGAAGCAATTTCTGTGTTTCATCGTCAATAAGAAGGTCCAAGGGATACAGTAAACCTGATGTGAAGCATGGGAATCTAAAACTGGGCTCACAGGAGAGGTTCAAATCATAGAAAGGTAGAGTGTCAGTACATTTGTACTTAATTCGGCAATGTGCCTTTTGTATTAAATTCGGATGCGATTTCTGTGTTTCATCGTCAATAAGAAGGTCCAAGGGATACAGTAAACCTGAAGTGAAGCATCGGAATCTAAAACTGGACTCACAGGAGAGGTTCAAATCATAGAAAGTTATAGTGTCAGTCCTCTTGTACTTAAGTCGGCATTGTGCCTTTTGTATTAAATGCGGATGCAATTTCTGTGTTTCATCCGTCAATTAGACGGTCCCAAGGTATACAGTAAACCTGAAGTGAAGCATCGGAATCTGAAACTGGACTCACAGGAGAGGTTCAATTCATAGAAACTTAGAGTGTCAGTCCTCTTGTAATTAAGTCGGCATTGTGCCTTTTGTATTAAATTCGGATGCAATTTCTGTGTTTCATCGTCAATAAGAAGGTCCAAGGGATACAGTAAACCTGATGTGAAGCATGGGAATCTAAAACTGGGCTCACAGGAGAGGTTCAAATCATGGAAAGTTAGAGTGTCAGTCCCATTGTACTTAAGTGGGCATTATGCTTTTTGCATTAAATTCGGATGCAATTTCTCTGTTTCATCGTCAATAAGAAGGTCCAAGGGATACAGTAAACCTGAAGTGAAGCTTCGGAATCTAAAACTCGCCTCACAGGAGGATTCAAATCATAGAAAGTTTAGTGTCAGTCCTCTTCTACTTAAATCGGCATTGTGCATTTTGTACTAAATCCGGATGCAATTTCTGTGTTTCATCGTCAATAAGATGGTCCAAGGGATACAGTAAACCAGAAGTGAAGCATCGGAATCCAAAACTGGACTCGCAGCATAGGTTCAAAACATAGAGAGTTAGAGTGTCAGACCTCTTGTACTTAAGTCGGCATTGTGCCTTTATATTAATAATTCGGAAGCAATTTCTGTGTTTCATCGTCAATAAGAAGGTCCAAGGGGATACAGTAAACCTGATGTGAAGCATGGGAATCTAAAACTGGGCTCACAGGAGAGGTTCAAATCATAGAAAGGTAAGAGTGTCAGTACATTTGTACTTAATTCGGCATTGTGCCTTTTGTATTAAATGCGGATGCAATTTCTGTGTTTCATCGTCAATTAGACGGCCCAAGGTATACAGTAAACCTGAAGTGAAGCATCGGAATCTAAAACTGGACTCACAGGAGAGGTTCAATTCATAGAAACTTAGAGTGTCAGTCCTCTTTTACTTAAGTCGGCATTGTGCCTTTTGTATTAAATTCGGATGCAATTTCTGTGTTTCATCGTCAATAAGACGGTCCAAAGTATACAGTGAACCTGAAGTGAAGCGTCGGAGTCTAAAACTGGACTCACGGGAGAGGTTCAAATCATAGATACTTATAGTGTCAGTCCTCTTGTACTTAAGTCGGCATTGTGCCTTTTGTATTAAATGCGGATGCAATTTCTGTGTTTCATCGTCAATTAGACGGTCCAAGGTATACAGTAAACCTGAAGTGAAGCATCGGGAATCTAAAACTGGACTCACAGGAGAGGTTCAAATCATAGAAACTTAGAGTGTCAGTCCTCTTGTACTTCAGTCGGCAATGTGCCTTGTGTATTAAATTGGGATGCAATTTCTGTGTTTCATCGTCAATAAGAATGTCCACGGGATACAGTGAACCTGAAGTGGAGCATCGGAATCTAAAACTGGACGAACAGGAGAGGTTCAAATCATAGAAAGTTAGAGTGTCAGTCCCACTTGTACTTAGGTCGGCATAGTGCCTTTATTATTAAATTCGGATGCAATTTCTTGGTTTCATCGACATTAAGAAGGTCCCAGGGACACATTAAACCTGAAGTGAAGCATTGGAATCTAAAACTAGACTCTCAGGAGAGGTTCAAATCATAGAAAGTTTGAGTGTCAGTCATCTTGTACATAAGTCGGCATTGTGCCTTTTGTAGTAAATTCGGATGCAATTTCTGTGTTTCATCGTCAATAAGAAGGTAGAAGCTATACAGTAAACCCGAAGTGAAGCATCAGAATCTAAAACTGGACTCACAGGAGAGGTTAAAATCATAGAAAGTTAGAAATTGCATCGAATTTAATAGAAAATGCACAATGCCGACTTACGTACAAGAGGACTGACACTCTGTGTTTCATCGTCAATAAGAAGGTCTAAGGGATACAGTAAACCTGAAGTGAAGCATCGGAATCTAAAACTGGACTCACAGGAGAGGTTCAAATCATAGAAAGTTAGAGTGTCAGTCCTCTTGTATGTAAGTCGGCATTGTGCCTTTGGTATTAATTTCGATGCAATTTCTGTGTTTCATCGTCAATAAGAAGGTCCAAGGGATATAGTAAACCTGAAGTGAAGCATCGGAATCTTAAACTGGACCCACGGGAGAGGCTCAAATCATAGAAAGCTAGAGTGCCAGTCCTCTTGTACTTAAATTGGCATTGTGCTTTTTGTATTAAATTCGGATGCAATTTCTGTGTTTCATCGTCAATAAGAAGGTCCAATTGATACAGTAGACCTGAAGTGAAGCATCAGAATCTAAAACTGGACTCACAGGAGAGGTTCAAATCATAGAAAATTAGAGTGTCAGTACTTTTCCACTTATGTCGCCATTGTGCCTTTTGTTTTAAATTCGGATCCAATTTCTGTGTTTCATCGTCAATAAGAAGGTCCACGGGATACAGTAAACCTGAAGTGAAGCATCGGAATCTAAAACTGGACTCACAGGAGAGGTTCAAATCATAGAAAGTTATAGTGTCAGTCCTCTTGTACTTAAGTCGGCATTGTGCCTTTTGTATTAAATGCGGATGCAATTTCTGTGTTTCATCGTCAATAAGACGGTCCAAAGTATACAGTAAACCTGAAGTGAAGCTTCGGAATCTAAAACTCGCCTCACAGGAGAGGTTCAAATCATAGAAAGTTAGTGTCAGTCGTCTTCTACTTAAATCGGCATTGTGCATTTTGTACTAAATCCGGATGCAATTTCTGTGTTTCATCGTCAATAAGAAGGTCCAAGGGATACAGTAAAGCAGAAGTGAAGCATCGGAATCCAAAACTGGACTCACAGCATAGGTTCAAAACATAGAGAGTTAGAGTGTCAGACCTCTTGTACTTAAGTCGGCATTGTGCCTTTTGTATTAAATTCGGAAGCAATTTCTGTGTTTCATCGTCAATAAGAAGGTCCAAGGGATACAGTAAACCTGATGTGAAGCATGGGAATCTAAAACTGGGCTCACAGGAGAGGTTCAAATCATAGAAAGGTAGAGTGTCAGTACATTTGTACTTAAGTCGGCAATGTGCCTTTTGTATTAAATTCGGATGCGATTTCTGTGTTTCATCGTCAATAAGAAGGTCCAAGGGATACAGTAAACCTGAAGTGAAGCATCGGAAACTAAAACTGGACTCACAGGAGAGGTTCAAATCATAGAAAGTTATAGTGTCAGTCCTCTTGTACTTAAGTCGGCATTGTGCCTTTTGTATTAAATGCGGATGCAATTTCTGTGTTTCATCGTCAATAAGACGGTCCAAAGTATACAGTAAACCTGAAGTGAAGCGTCGGAGTCTAAAACTGGACTCACAGGAGAGGTTCAAATCATAGATACTTATAGTGTCAGTCCTCTTGTACTTAAGTCGGCATTGTGCCTTTTGTATTAAATGCGGATGCAATTTCTGTGTTTCATCGTCAATTAGACGGTCCAAGGTATACAGTAAACCTGAAGTAAAGCATCGGAATCTAAAACTGGACTCACAGGAGAGGTTCAATTCATAGAAACTTAGAGTGTCAGTCCTCTTGTACTTAAGTCGGCATTGTGCCTTTTGTATTAAATTCGGATGCAATTTCTGTGTTTCATCGTCAATAAGACGGTCCAAAGTATACAGTAAACCTGAAGTGAAGCGTCGGAGTCTAAAACTGGACTCACAGGAGAGGTTCAAATCATAGATACTTATAGTGTCAGTCCTCTTGTACTTAAGTCGGCATTGTGCCTTTTGTATTAAATGCGGATGCAATTTCTGTGTTTCATCGTCAATTAGACGGTCCAAGGTATACAGTAAACCTGAAGTAAAGCATCGGAATCTAAAACTGGACTCACAGGAGAGGTTCAAATCATAGAAAGTTAGAGTGTCAGTCCTCTTGTACTTCAGTCGGCAATGTGCCTTGTGTATTAAATTGGGATGCAATTTCTGTGTTTCATAGTCAATAAGAATGTCCACGGGATACAGTGAACCTGAAGTGGAGCATCGGAATCTAAAACTGGACGAACAGGAGAGGTTCAAATCATAGAAAGTTAGAGTGTCAGTCCACTTGTACTTAGGTCGGCATAGTGCCTTTATTATTAAATTCGGATGCAATTTCTTGGTTTCATCGACAATAAGAAGGTCCCAGGGACACATTAAACCTGAAGTGAAGCATTGGAATCTAAAACTAGACTCTCAGGAGAGGTTCAAATCATAGAAAGTTTGAGTGTCAGTCATCTTGTACATAAGTCGGCATTGTGCCTTTTGTAGTAAATTCGGATGCAATTTCTGTGTTTCATCGTCAATAAGAAGGTAGAAGCTATACAGTAAACCCGAAGTGAAGCATCAGAATCTAAAACTGGACTCACAGGAGAGGTTAAAATCATAGAAAGTTAGAAATTGCATCGAATTTAATACAAAATGCACAATGCCGGCTCACGCACAAGAGGACTGACACTCTGCGTTTCATCGTCAATAAGAAGGTCTAAGGGATACAGTAAACCTGAAGTGAAGCATCGGAATCTAAAACTGGACTCACAGGAGAGGTTCAAATCATAGAAAGTTAGAGTGTCAGTCCTCTTGTATGTAAGTCGGCATTGTGCCTTTGGTATTAATTTCGATGCAATTTCTGTGTTTCATCATCAATAAGAAGGTCCAAGGGATATAGTAAACCTGAAGTGAAGCATCAGAATCTTAAACTGGACGCACGGGAGAGGCTCAAATCATAGAAAGCTAGGGTGCCAGTCCTCTTGTACTTAAATTGGCATTGTGCTTTTTGTATTAAATTCGGATGCAATTTCTGTGTTTCATCGTCAATAAGAAGGTCCAATTGATACAGTAGACCTGAAGTGAAGCATCAGAATCTAAAACTGGACTCACAGGAGAGGTTCAAATCATAGAAAATTAGAGTGTCAGTACTTTTCCACTTATGTCGCCATTGTGCCTTTTGTTTTAAATTCGGATGCAATTTCTGTGTTTCATCGTCAATAAGAAGGTCCACGGGATACAGTAAACCTGAAGTGAAGCATCGGAATCTAAAACTGGACTCACAGGGGAGGTTCAAATCATAGAAAGTTAGAGTGTCAGTCCACTTGTACTTAAGTCGGCATTGTGACTTTTTCATTAAATTCGGATGCAAATTCTTGTTTTCATCGACAATAAGAAGGTCCCAGGGACACAGTAAACCTGAAGTGACGCATCGGAATCTAAAACAGGACTCACAGGACAGGTTCAAATCATAGAAAGTTAGAGTGTCAGTCCTCTTGTACTTAAGTCGGCATTGTGCCTTTTGTTTTTAATTCGGATGCAATTTCTGTGTTTCATCGTCAATAAGGAGGTCCAAGGGATACAGTAAACATGAAGTGTAGCATCGGAATCTAAAACTGGGCTCACAGGAGAGGTTCAAATCATGGAAAGTTTAGAGTGTCAGTCCCCATTGTACTTAAGTCGGCATTATGCCTTTTGCATTAAATTCGGATGCAATTTCTCTGTTTCATCGTCAATACGAAGGTCCAAGGGATACAGTAAACCTGAAGTGAAGCTTCGGAATCTAAAACTCGCCTCACAGGAGAGGTTCAAATCATAAAAAGTTAGTGTCAGTCCTCTTCTACTTAAATCGGCATTGTGCATTTTGTACTAAATCCGGATGCAATTTCTGTGTTTCATCGTCAATAAGAAGGTCCAAGGGATACAGTAAACCTGATGTGAAGCATGGGAATGCTAAAACTGGGCTCACAGGAGAGGTTCAAATCATAGAAAGGTAGAGTGTCAGTACATTTGTACTTAAGTCGGCAATGTGCCTTTTGAATTAAATTCGGATGCGATTTCTGTGTTTCATCGTCAATAAGAAGGTCCAAGGGATACAGTAAACCTGAAGTGAAGCATCGGAATCTAAAAGTGGACTCACAGGAGAGGTTCAAATCATAGAAAGTTATAGTGTCAGTCGTCTTGTACTTAAGTCGGCATTGTGCCTTTTGTATTAAATGCGGATGCAATTTCTGTGTTTCATCGTCAATTAGACGGTCCAAGGTATACAGTAAACCTGAAGTGAAGCATCGGAATCTAAAACTGGACTCACAGGAGAGGTTCAATTCATAGAAACTTAGAGTGTCAGTCCTCTTGTACTTAAGTCGGCATTGTGCCATTTGTATTAAATTCGGATGCAATTTCTGTGTTTCATCGTCAATAAGACGGTCCAAAGTATACCAGTAAACCTGAAGTGAAGCGTCGGAGTCTAAACTGGACTCACAGGAGAGGTTCAAATCATAGATACTTATAGTGTCAGTCCCTCTTGTACTTAAGTCGGCATTGTGCCTTTTGTATTAAATGCGGATGCAATTTCTGTGTTTCATCGTCAATTAGACGGTCCAAGGTATACAGTAAACCTGATGTGAAGCATCGGAATCTAAAACTGGACTCACAGGAGAGGTTCAAATCATAGAAAGTTAGAGTGTCAGTCCTCTTGTACTTCAGTCGGCAATGTGCCTTGTGTATTAAATTCGGATGCAATTTCTTGGTTTCATCGACAATAAGAAGGTCCCAGGGACACATTAAACCTGAAGTGAAGCATTGGAATCTAAAACTAGACTCTCAGGAGAGGTTCAAATCATAGAAAGTTTGAGTGTCAGTCATCTTGTACATAAGTCGGCATTGTGCCCTTTTGTAGAAAATTCGGATGCAATTTCTGTGTTTCATCGTCAATAAGAAGGTAGAAGCAATACAGTAAACCCGAAGTGAAGCATCAGAATCTAAAACTGGACTCACAGGAGAGGTTAAAATCATAGAAAGTTAGAGTGTCTATCCTCTTGTGCTTAAGTCGGCATCATAACTCTTGTATTACATTTGGATGAAATTTCTGTGTTTCATCGTCAGTAAGAAGGTGCAAGGTATACAGTAAACCTGAAGTGAAGCATCGGAATCTAAAACTGGACTCACAGGAGAGGTTCAAATCATAGAAAGTTAGAGTGCCAGTCCTCTTGTACTTAAGTCATCATTGTGCCTTTTGTATTAAATTCGGATGCAATTTCTGTGTTTTATCGTCAATAAGAAGGTCCAAGGGATACAGTAAGCCTGAAGCGAAGCATCGGAATCTAAAACTGGACTCACAGGAGAGGTTCAAATCATAGAAAGTTAGAGTGTCAGTCCTCTTGTACTTAAGTCGTCATTGTGCCTTTTGTATTAAATTCGGATGCAATTTCTGTGTTTCATCGTCAATAAGAAGGTCCAAGGGATACAGTAAGCATGAAGAGTAGCATCGGAACCTGAAACTGGACTCACAGGAGAGGTTCAAATCATGGAAAGTTAGAGTGTCAGTCCTCATGTACTTAAGTCGGCATTATGCCTTTTGCATTAAATTCGGATGCAATTTCTCTGTTTCATCGTCAATGAGAAGGCCCAAGGGATACAGTAAACCTGAAGTGAAGCATCGGAATCTAAAACTGGCCTCACAAGAGAGTTTCAAATCATAGAAAGTTAGTGTCAGTCCCTCTTCTACTTAAGTCGGCATTGTGCCTTTTGTAGTAAATTCGGATGCAGTTTCTGTGTTTTCATTGTCAATATGAAGGTAGAAGCTATACAGTAACCCGAAGTGAACCATCGGAATCTAAAACTGGACTCACAGGAGAGGTTCAAATCATAGAAAGCTAGAGTGCCAGTCCTCTTGTACTTAAGTCGGCATTGTGCTCTTTGTATTAAATTCTAATGCAATTTCTGTGTTTCATCGTCAATAAGAAGGTCCAAGGGATACAGTAAACCTGAAGTCAAGCTCCGGAATCTAAAACTGGCCTCACAGGAGAGGTTCAAATAATAGAGAGTTAGTGTCAGTCCTCTTCTACTTAAATCGGCATTGTGCATTTTGTATTAAATCCGGATGCAATTTCTGTGTTTCATCGTCAAAAAGAAGGTCCAAGGGATACTGTAAACCAGAAGTGAAGCATCGGAATCGAAAACTGCACTCACAGCAGAGGTTCAAATCATAGAGAGTTAGAGTGTCAGACCTCTTGTACTTAAGTCGGCATTGTGCCTTTTGTATTAAATTCGGATGCAATTTCTGTGTTTCATCGTCAATATGAAGGTAGAAGCTATACAGTAACCCGAAGTGAACCATCGGAATCTAAAACTGGACTCACAGAAAAAATTCAAATCATAGAAAGTTAGAGTGTCAGTCCTCTTGTACGTAAGTCGGCATTGTGCCTTTGGTATTAAATTCGATGCAATTTCTGTGTTTCATCGTCAATAAGAAGGTCCAAGGGATACAGTAAACCTGAAGTGAAGCATCGGAATCAAAAAACTGGACCCACAGGAGAGGCTCAAATCATAGAAAGCTAGAGTGCCAGTCCTCTTGTACTTAAGTCGGCATTGTGCTTTTTGTATTAAATTCGGATGCAATTTCTGTGTTTCATCGTCAATAAGAAGGTCGAATTGATACAGTAGACCTTAAGTGAAGCATCAGAATCTAAAACTGGACTCACAGGAGAGGTTCAAATCATAGAAAGTTAGAGTGTCAGTCCTTTTGCACTTATGTCGCCATTGTGCCATTTGTATTAAATTCGGATGCAATTTCTGTGTTTCATCGTCAATAAGAAGGTCCACGGGATACAGTAAACCTGAAGTGAAGCATCGGAATCTAAAACTGGACTCACAGGAGAGGTTCAAATCATAGAATGTTAGAGTGTCAGTCCAATTGTACTTAAGTCGGCATTGTCACTTTTTCATTAAATTCGGATGCAACTTCTTGTTTTCATCGACAATAAGAAGGTCCTAGGGACACAGTAAACCTGAAGTGAAGCATCGGAATCTAAAACAGGACTCACAGGAGAGGTTCAAATCATAGAAAGTTAGAGTTTCAGTCCTCTTGTACTTATGTCGGCATTGTGCCTTTTGTATTAAATTCAGATGCAATTTCTGTGTTTCATCGTCAATAAGACGGTCCAAAGCATACAGTAAACCTGAAGTGAAGCATCGGAATCCAAAACTGGACTCACAGGAGAGGTTCAAATCATAGAAAGTTAGAGTGTCAGTCCTCTTGTACGTAAGTCGGCATTGTGCCTTTTGTATTAAATTCGGAAACAATTTCTGTGTTTCATCGTCAATAAGAAGGTCCAAGGGATACAGTAAACCTGATGTGAAGCATCGGAATCTAAAACTGGACTCACAGGAGAGGTTCAAATCATAGAAAGTTAGAGTGCCAGTCCATTTGTACTTAAGTCGGCAATGTGCATTTTGTATTAAATTCGGATGCGATTTCTGTGTTTCATCGTCAATAAGAAGGTCCAAGGGATACAGTAAACCTGAAGTGAAGCATCGGAATCTAAAACTGGACTCACAGGAGAGGTTCAAATCATAGAAAGTTATAGTGTCAGTCCTCTTGTACTTAAGTCGGCATTGTGCCTTTTGTATTAAATGCGGATGCAATTTCTGTGTTTCATCGTCGATTAGACGGTCCAAGGTATACAGTAAACCTGAAGTGAAGCATCGGAATCTAAAACTGGACTCACAGGAGAGGTTCAAATCATAGAAACTTAGAGTGTCAGTCCTCTTGTACTTCAGTCGGCAATGTGCCTTGTGTATTAAATTCGGATGCAATTTCTGTGTTTCATCGTCAATAGGAAGGTCCAAGGGATACAGTAAACATGAAGTATAGCATCGGAATCTAAAACTGGACTCACAGCAGAGGTTCAAATCATAGAGAGTTAGAGTGTCAGACCTCTTGTATTTAAGTCGGCATTGTGACTTTTGTATTAAATTCGGATGCAATTTCTGTGTTTCATCGTCAATATGAAGGTAGAAGCTATACAGTAACCCGAAGTGAACCATCGGAATCTAAAACTGGACTCACAGGAGAGGTTCAAATCATAGAAAGTTAGAGTGTCAGTCCTCTTGTACGTAAGTCGGCATTGTGCCTTTTGTATTAAATTCGGATGCAATTTCTGTGTTTCATCGTCAATAAGAAGGTCCAAGGGATACAATAAACCTGATGTGAAGCATCGGAATGTAAAACTGGACTCACAGGAGAGGTTCAAATCATAGAAAGTTAGAGTGTCAGTCCATTTGTACTTAAGTCGGCAATGTGCCTTTTGTATTAAATTCGGATACGATTTCTGTGTTTCATCGTCAATAAGAAGGTCCAAGGGATACAGTAAACCTGAAGTGAAGCATCGGAATCTAAAACTGGACTCACAGGAGAGGTTCAAATCATAGAAAGTTATAGTGTCAGTCCTCTTGTACTTAAGTCGGCATTGTGCCATTTGTATTAAATGCGGATGCAATTTCTGTGTTTCATCGTCAATAAGAAGGTCCAAGGGATACAGTAAACATGAAGTGTAGCATCGGAATTTAAAACTGGACTCACAGGAGAGGTTCAAATCATGGAATGTTAGAGTATCAGTCCTCTTGTACTTAAGTCGGCATTATGCCTTTTGCATTAAATTCGGATGCAATTTCTCTGTTTCATCGTCAATAAGAAGGTCCAAGGGATACAGTAAACCTGAAGTGAAGCTTCGGAATCTAAAACTGGCCTCACAGGAGAGGTTCAAATCATAGAAATTTAGTGTCAGTCCTCTTCCACTTAAATCGGCATTGTGCATTATGTATTAAATCCGGATGCAATTTCTGTGTTTCATCGTCAATAAGAAGGTCCAAGGGATACAGTAAACCAAAAGTGAAGCATCGGAATCCAAAACTGGACTCACAGCAGAGGTCAAATCATAGAGATTTAGAGTGTCAGACCTCTTGTACTTAAGTCGCCATTGTGCCTTTTGTATTAAATTCGGATGCAATTTCTGTGTTTCATCGTCAATATGAAGGTAGAAGCTATATAGTAACCCGAAGTGAACCATCGGAATCTAAAACTGGACTCACAGGAGAGGTTCAAATCATAGAAAGTTAGAGTGTCAGTCCTTTTCACTTATGTCGCCATTGTGCCATTTGTATTAAATTCGGATGCAATTTCTGTGTTTCATCGTCAATAAGAAGGTCCACGGGATACAGTAAACCTGAAGTGAAGCATCGGAATCTAAAACTGGACTCACAGGAGAGGTTCAAATCATAGAATGTTAGAGTGTCAGTCCAATTGTACTTAAGTCGGCATTGTCACTTTTTCATTAAATTCGGATGCAACTTCTTGTTTTCATCGACAATAAGAAGGTCCTAGGGACACAGTAAACCTGAAGTGAAGCATCGGAATCTAAAACAGGGACTCACAGGAGAGGTTCAAATCATAGAAAGTTAGAGTGTCAGTCCTCTTGTACTTATGTCGGCATTGTGCCTTTTGTATTAAATTCAGATGCAATTTCTGTGTTTCATCGTCAATAGGACGGTCCAAAGCATACAGTAAACTGAAGTGAAGCATCGGAATCCAAAACTGGACTCACAGGAGAGGTTCAAATCATAGAAAGTTAGAGTGTCAGTCCTCTTGTACGTAAGTCGGCATTGTGCCTTTTGTATTAAATTCGGAAACAATTTCTGTGTTTCATCGTCAATAAGAAGGTCCAAGGGATACAGTAAACCTGATGTGAAGCATCGGAATCTAAAACTGGACTCACAAGGAGAGGTTCAAATCATAGAAAGTTAGAGTGCCAGTCCATTTGTACTTAAGTCGGCAATGTGCATTTTGTATTAAATTCGGATGCGATTTCTGTGTTTCATCGTCAATAAGAAGGTCCAAGGGATACAGTAAACCTGAAGTGAAGCATCGGAATCTAAAACTGGACTCACAGGAGAGGTTCAAATCATAGAAAGTTATAGTGTCAGTCCTCTTGTACTTAAGTCGGCATTGTGCCTTTTGTATTAAATGCGGATGCAATTTCTGTGTTTCATCGTCAATTAGACGGTCCAAGGTATACAGTAAACCTGAAGTGAAGCATCGGAGTCTAAAACTGGACTCACAGGAGAGGTTCAAATCATAGAAACTTATAGTGTCAGTCCTCTTCTACTTAAGTTGGCATTGTGCCTTTTGTATTAAATCTGGATGCAATTTCTGTGTTTCATCGTCGATTAGACGGTCCAAGGTATACAGTAAACCTGAAGTGAAGCATCGGAATCTAAAACTGGACTCACAGGAGAGGTTCAAATCATAGAAACTTAGAGTGTCAGTCCTCTTGTACTTCAGTCGGCAATGTGCCTTGTGTATTAAATTCGGATGCAATTTCTGTGTTTCATCGTCAATAGGAAGGTCCAAGGGATACAGTAAACATGAAGTGTAGCATCGGAATCTAAAACTGGACTCACAGCAGAGGTCAAATCATAGAGAGTTAGAGTGTCAGACCTCTTGTATTTAAGTCGGCATTGTGACTTTTGTATTAAATTCGGATGCAATTTCTGTGTTTCATCGTCAATATGAAGGTAGAAGCTATACAGTAACCCGAAGTGAACCATCGGAATCTAAAACTGGACTCACAGGAGAGGTTCAAATCATAGAAAGTTAGAGTGTCAGTCCTCTTGTACGTAAGTCGGAATTGTGCCTTTTGTATTAAATTCGGATGCAATTTCTGTGTTTCATCGTCAATAAGAAGGTCCAAGGGATACAATAAACCTGATGTGAAGCATCGGAATGTAAAACTGGACTCACAGGAGAGGTTCAAATCATAGAAAGTTAGAGTGTCAGTCCATTTGTACTTAAGTCGGCAATGTGCCTTTTGTATTAAATTCGGATACGATTTCTGTGTTTCATCGTCAATAAGAAGGTCCAAGGGATACAGTAAACCTGAAGTGAAGCATCGGAATCTAAAACTGGACTCACAGGAGAGGTTCAAATCATAGAAAGTTATAGTGTCAGTCCTCTTGTACTTAAGTCGGCATTGTGCCATTTGTATTAAATGCGGATGCAATTTCTGTGTTTCATCGTCAATAAGAAGGTCCAAGGGATACAGTAAACATGAAGTGTAGCATCGGAATTTAAAACTGGACTCACAGGAGAGGTTCAAATCATGGAATGTTAGAGTATCAGTCCTCTTGTACTTAAGTCGGCATTATGCCTTTTGCATTAAATTCGGATGCAATTTCTCTGTTTCATCGTCAATAAGAAGGTCCAAGGGATACAGTAAACCTGAAGTGAAGCTTCGGAATCTAAAACTGGCCTCACAGGAGAGGTTCAAATCATAGAAATTTAGTGTCAGTCCTCTTCCACTTAAATCGGCATTGTGCATTTTGTATTAAATCCGGATGCAATTTCTGTGTTTCATCGTCAATAAGAAGGTTCAAGGGATACAGTAAACCAAAAGTGAAGCATCGGAATCCAAAACTGGACTCACAGCAGAGGTTCAAATCATAGAGATTTAGAGTGTCAGACCTCTTGTACTTAAGTCGCCATTGTGCCTTTTGTATTAAATTCGGATGCAATTTCTGTGTTTCATCGTCAATATGAAGGTAGAAGCTATATAGTAACCCGAAGTGAACCATCGGAATCTGAAACTGGACTCACAGGAGACGTTCAAATCATAGAAAGTTAGAGTGTCAGTCCTCTTGTACATAAGTCGGCATTGTGCCTTTTGTATTAAATTCGGATGCAATTTCTGTGTTTCATCGTCAATAAGAAGGTCCAAGGGATACAGTAAACCTGATGTGAAGCATCGGAATCTAAAACTGCACTCACAGCAGAGGTTCAAATCATAGAGCGTTAGAGTGTCAGACCTCTTGTACTTAAGTCGGCATTGTGCCTTTTGTATTAAATTCGGATACGATTTCTGTGTTTCATCGTCAATAAGAAGGTCCAAGGGATACAGTAAACCTGAAGTGAAGCATCGGAATCTAAAACTGGACTCACAGGAGAGGTTCAAATCATAGAAAGTTAGAGTGTCAATCCTCTTGTACTTAAGTCGGCATTGTGCCTTTTGTATTAAATTCAGATGCAATTTCTGTGTTTCATCGTCAATAAGACGGTCCAAAGTATACAGTAAACCTGAAGTGAAGCATCGGAATGTAAAACCGGACTCACAGGAGAGGTTCAAATCATAGAAAGTTAGAGTGTCAGTCCTCTTCTTCTTAAGTCGGCATTGTGCCTTTTGTAGTAAATTCGGATGCAATTTCTGTGTGTCATCGTTAATAAGAAGGTCCAAGGGATACAGTAAACCTGATGTGAAGCATCGGAATCTAAAACTGGACTCACAGGAGAGGTTCAAATCATAGAAAGTTTGAGTGTCAGTCCATTTGTACTTAAGTCGGCAATGTGCCTTTTGTATTAAATTCGGATACGATTTCTGTGTTTCATCGTCAATAAGAAGGTCCAAGGGATACAGTAAACCTGAAGTGAAGCATCGGAATCTAAAACTGGACTCACAGGAGAGGTTCAAATGATAGAAAGTTTTAGTGTCAGTCCTCTTGTACTTAAGTCGGCATTGTGCCATTTGTATTAAATGCGGATGCAATTTCTGTGTTTCATCGTCAATTAGACGGTCCAAGGTATACAGTAAACCTGAAGTGAAGCATCGGAATCTAAAACTGGACTCAGAGGAGAGGTTCAATTCATAGAAACTTAGAGTGTCAGTCCTCTTGTACTTAAGTCAGCATTGTGGCTTTTGTATTAAATTCGGATGCAAATTCTGTGTTTCATCATCAATAAGACGGTCCCAAGTATATAGCAAACCTGAAGTGAAGCATCGGAATGTAAAACCGGACTCACATGAGAGGTTCAAATCGTAGAAAGTTAGAGTGTCAGTCCTCTTCTACTTAAGTCGGCATTGTGCCTTTTGTAGTTAAGTCGGATGCAATTTCTGTGTTTCATCGTCAATAAGAAGGTAGAAGCTATACAGTAAACCCGAAGTGAAGCATCTGAATCTAAAACTGGACTCACAGGAAAGTTTCAAATCATAGAAAGCTAGAGTGCCAGTCCTCTTGTAATTAAGTCGGCATTGTGCTTTTTGTATTAAATTCGGATGCAATTTCTGTGTCTCATCGTCAATAAGAAGGTCCAAGGGATACAGTAAACATGAAGTGTAGCATCGGAATCTAAAACTGGACTCACAGGAGAGGTTCAAATCATGGAATGTTAGAGTGTCAGTCCTCTTGTACTTAAGTCGGCATTATGCCTTTTGCATTAAATTCGGATGCAATTTCTCTGTTTCATCGTCAATAAGAAGGTCCAAGGGATACAGTAAACCTGAAGTGAAGCTTCGGAATCTAAAACTGGCCTCACAGGAGAGGTTCAAATCATAGAAAGTTAGTGTCAGTCCTCTTCTACTTAAATCGGCATTGTGAATTTTGTATTAAATCCGGATGCAATTTCTGTGTTTCATCGTCAATAAGAAGGTCCAAGGGATACAGTAAACCAGAAGTGAAGCATCGGAATCCAAAACAGGACGCACAGCAGAGGTTCAAATCATAGAGAGTTAGAGTGTCAGACCTCTTGTACTTAAGTCGGCATTGTGCCTGTTGTATTAAATTCGGATGCAATTTCTGTGTTTCATCGTCAATATGAAGGTAGAAGCTATACAGTAACCCGAAGTGAACCATCGGAATCTAAAACTGGACTCACAGGAGAGGTTCAAATCATAGAAAGTTAGAGTGTCAGTCCTCTTGTACGTAAGTCGGCATTGTGCCTTTTGTATTAAATTCGGATGCAATTTCTGTGTTTCATCGTCAATAAGAAGGTCCAAGGGATACAGTAAACCTGATGTGAAGCATCGGAAACTAAAACTGGACTCACAGGAGAGGTTCAAATCATAGAAAGTTAGAGTGTCAGTCCATTTGTACTTAAGTCGGCAATATGCCTTTTCTATTAAATTCGGATGCGATTTCTGTGTTTCATCGTCAATAAGAAGGTCCAAGGGATACAGTAAACCTGAAGTGAAGCATCGGAATCTAAAACTGGACTCACAGGAGATGTTCAAGTCATAGAAAGTTATAGTGTCAGTCCTCTTGTACTTAAGTCGGCATTGTGCCTTTTGATTCGGATGCTATTTCTGTGTTTCATCGTCATAAGACGGTCCAAAGTATACAGTAAACCTGAAGTGAAGCATCGGAATGTAAAGCCGGACTCACAGGAGAGGTTCAAATCATAGAAAGTTAGAGTGTCAGTCGTCTTCTACTTAAGTCGGCATTGTGCCTTTTGTAGTAAATTCGGATGCTATTTCTGTGTTTCATCGTCAATAAGAAGGTAGTAGCTATACAGTAAACCAGAAGTGAAGCATCGGAATCTAAAACTGGACTTACAGGAGTGTTCAAATCATAGTTAGAGTGTCAGTCCCCTTGTACGTAAGTCGGCATTGTGCCTTTGGTATTAAATTCGATGCAATTTCTGTGTTTCATCGTCAATAAGAAGGTGCAAGGTATACAGTAAACCTGAAGTGAAGCATCGGAATCTAAAACTGGACTCACAGGAGAGGTTCAAATAATAGAAAGCCAGAGTGCCAGTCCTCTTGTACTTAAGTCGGCATTGTGCTTTTTGTATTAAATTCGGATGCAATTTCTGTGTTTCATCGTCAATATGAAGGTCCAAGGGATACAGTAAACATGAAGTGTAGCATCGGAATCTAAAACTGGACTCACAGGAGAGGTTCAAATCATGGAAAGTTAGAGTGTCAGTCCTGTTGTACTTAAGTCGGCATTATGCATTTTTCATTAAATTCGGATGCAATTTCTCTGTTTCATTGTCAATAAGAAGGTCCAAGAGATACAGTAAACCTGAGGTGAAGTTTCGGAATCTAAAACTGACCTCACAGGAGAGGTTCAAATCATAGAAAATTAGTGTCAGTCCTCTTCTACTTAAAACGGCATTGTGCATTTTGTATTAAATCCGGATGCAATTTCTGTGTTTCATCGTCAATAAGAAGGTCCAAGGGATACAGTAAACCAGAAGTGAAGCATCGGAATCCAAAACTGGACTCACAGCAGAGGTTCAAATCATAGAAAGTTAGAGTGTCAGACCTCTTGTACTTATGTCGGCATTGTGCCTTTTGTATTAAATTCGGATGCAATTTCTGTGTATCATCGTCAATTAGACGGTCCAAGGTATACAGTAAACCTGAAGTGAAGCATCGGAATCTAAAACTGGACTCACAGGAGAGGTTCAAATCATAGAAAGTTTGTGTCAGTCCTCTGCTACTTAAATCGGCATTGTGCATTTTGTATTAAATCCGGATGCAATTTCTGTGTTTCATCGTCAATAAGAAGGTCCAAGGGATACAGTAAACCTGAAGTGAAGCATCGGAGCCTAAAACTATACTCACAGGAGAGGTTCAAGTCATAGAAACTTATAGTGTCAGTCCTCTTGTACTTAAGTCGGCATTGTGCCTTTTGTATTAAATGCGGATGCAATTTCTGTGTTTCATCGTCAATTAGACGGTCCAAGGTATACAGTAAACCTGAAGTGAAGCATCGGAATCTAAAACTGGACTCACAGGAGAGGTTCAAATCATAGAAAGTTAGAGTGTCAGTCCTCTTGTACTTCAGTCGGCAATGTGCCTTGTGTATTAAATTGGGATGCAATTTCTGTGTTTCATCGTCAATAGGAAGGTCCACGGGATACAGTGAACCTGAAGTGGAGCATCGGAATCTAAAACTGGACGAACAGGAGAGGTTCAAATCATAGAAAGTTAGAGTGTCAGTCCACTTGTACTTAGGTCGGCATAGTGCCTTTATCATTAAATTCGGATGCAATTTCTTGGTTTCATCGACAATAAGAAGGTCCCAGGGACACATTAAACCTGAAGTGAAGCATTGGAATCTAAAACTAGACTCTCAGGAGAGGTTCAAATCATAGAAAGTTTGAGTGTCAGTCATCTTGTACATAAGTCGGCATTGTGCCTTTTGTAGTAAATTCGGATGCAATTTCTGTGTTTCATCGTCAATAAGAAGGTAGAAGCAATACAGTAAACCCGAAGTGAAGCATCAGAATCTAAAACTGGACTCACAGGAGAGGTTAAAATCATAGAAAGTTAGAGTGTCTATCCTCTTGTGCTTAAGTCCGCATCATAACTCTTGTATTACATTTGGATGAAATTTCTGTGTTTCATCGTCAGTAAGAAGGTGCAAGGTATACAGTAAACCTGAAGTGAAGCATCGGAATCTAAAACTGGACTCACAGGAGAGGTTCAAATCATAGAAAGTTAGAGTGCCAGTCCTCTTGTACTTAAGTCATCACTGTGCCTTTTGTATTAAATTCGGATGCAATTTCTGTGTTTTATCGTCAATAAGAAGGTCCAAGGGATACAGTAAACCTGAAGCGAAGCATCGGAATCTAAAACTGGACTCACAGGAGAGGTTCAAATCATAGAAAGTTAGAGTGTCAGTCCTCTTGTACTTAAGTCGTCATTGTGCCTTTTGTATTAAATTCGGATGCAATTTCTGTGTTTCATCGTCAATAAGAAGGTCCAAGGGATACAGTAAGCATGAAGAGTAGCATCGGAACCTGAAACAGGACTCACAGGAGAGGTTCAAATCATGGAAAGTTAGAGTGTCAGTCCTCATGTACTTAAGTCGGCATTATGCCTTTTGCATTAAATTCGGATGCAATTTCTCTGTTTCATCGTCAATGAGAAGGTCCAAGGGATACAGTAAACCTGAAGTGAAGCATCGGAATCTAAAACTGGCCTCACAAGAGAGTTTCAAATCATAGAAAGTTAGTGTCAGTCCTCTTCTACTTAAGTCGGCATTGTGCCTTTTGTAGTAAATTCGGATGCAGTTTCTGTGTTTCATTGTCAATATGAAGGTAGAAGCTATACAGTAACCCGAAGTGAACCATCGGAATCTAAAACTGGACTCACAGGAGAGGTTCAAATCATAGAAAGCTAGAGTGCCAGTCCTCTTGTACTTAAGTCGGCATTGTGCTCTTTGTATTAAATTCTAATGCAATTTCTGTGTTTCATCGTCAATAAGAAGGTCCAAGGGATACAGTAAACCTGAATTCAAGCTCCGGAATCTAAAACTGGCCTCACAGGAGAGGTTCAAATAATAGAGAGTTAGTGTCAGTCCTCTTCTACTTAAATCGGCATTGTGCATTTTGTATTAAATCCGGATGCAATTTCTGTGTTTCATCGTCAAAAAGAAGGTCCAAGGGATACTGTAAACCAGAAGTGAAGCATCGGAATCGAAAACTGCACTCACAGCAGAGGTTCAAATCATAGAGAGTTAGAGTGTCAGACCTCTTGTACTTAAGTCGGCATTGTGCCTTTTGTATTAAATTCGGATGCAATTTCTGTGTTTCATCGTCAATATGAAGGTAGAAGCTATACAGTAACCCGAAGTGAACCATCGGAATCTAAAACTGGACTCACAGAAAAAATTCAAATCATAGAAAGTTAGAGTGTCAGTCCTCTTGTACGTAAGTCGGCATTGTGCCTTTGGTATTAAATTCGATGCAATTTCTGTGTTTCGTCGTCAATAAGAAGGTCCAAGGGATACAGTAAACCTGAAGTGAAGCATCGGAATCAAAAACTGGACCCACAGGAGAGGCTCAAATCATAGAAAGCTAGAGTGCCAGTCCTCTTGTACTTAAGTCGGCATTGTGCTTTTTGTATTAAATTCGGATGCAATTTCTGTGTTTCATCGTCAATAAGAAGGTCGAATTGATACAGTAGACCTTAAGTGAAGCATCAGAATCTAAAACTGGACTCACAGGAGAGGTTCAAATCATAGAAAGTTAGAGTGTCAGTCCTTTTGCACTTATGTCGCCATTGTGCCATTTGTATTAAATTCGGATGCAATTTCTGTGTTTTATCGTCAATAAGAAGGTCCACGGGATACAGTAAACCTGAAGTGAAGCATCGGAATCTAAAACTGGACTCACAGGAGAGGTTCAAATCATAGAATGTTAGAGTGTCAGTCCAATTGTACTTAAGTCGGCATTGTCACTTTCTCATTAAATTCGGATGCAACTTCTTGTTTTCATCGACAATAAGAAGGTCCTAGGGACACAGTAAACCTGAAGTGAAGCATCGGAATCTAAAACAGGACTCACAGGAGAGGTTCAAATAATAGAAAGCCAGAGTGCCAGTCCTCTTGTACTTAAGTCGGCATTGTGCTTTTTGTATTAAATTCGGATGCAATTTCTGTGTTTCATCGTCAATATGAAGGTCCAAGGGATACAGTAAACATGAAGTGTAGCATCGGAATCTAAAACTGGACTCACAGGAGAGGTTCAAATCATGGAAAGTTAGAGTGTCAGTCCTGTTGTACTTAAGTCGGCATTATGCATTTTTCATTAAATTCGGATGCAATTTCTCTGTTTCATTGTCAATAAGAAGGTCCAAGAGATACAGTAAACCTGAGGTGAAGCTTCGGAATCTAAAACTGACCTCACAGGAGAGGTTCAAATCATAGAAAATTAGTGTCAGTCCTCTTCTACTTAAAACGGCATTGTGCATTTTGTATTAAATCCGGATGCAATTTTTGTGTTTCATCGTCAATAAGAAGGTCCAAGGGATACAGTAAACCAGAAGTGAAGCATCGGAATCCAAAACTGGACTCACAGCAGAGGTTCAAATCATAGAAAGTTAGAGTGTCAGACCTCTTGTACTTATGTCGGCATTGTGCCTTTTGTATTAAATTCGGATGCAATTTCTGTGTATCATCGTCAATTAGACGGTCCAAGGTATACAGTAAACCTGAAGTGAAGCATCGGAATCTAAAACTGGACTCACAGGAGAGGTTCAAATCATAGAAAGTTTGTGTCAGTCCTCTGCTACTTAAATCGGCATTGTGCATTTTGTATTAAATCCGGATGCAATTTCTGTGTTTCATCGTCAATAAGAAGGTCCAAGGGATACAGTAAACCTGATTTGAAGCATCGGAGCCTCAAACTATACTCACAGGAGAGGTTCAAGTCATAGAAACTTATAGTGTCAGTCCTCTTGTACTTTAGTCGGCATTGTGCCTTTTGTATTAAATGCGGATGCAATTTCTGTGTTTCCTCGTCAATTAGACGGTCCAAGGTATACAGTAAACCTGAAGTGAAGCATCGGAATCTAAAACTGGACTCACAGGAGAGGTTCAAATCATAGAAAGTTAGAGTGTCAGTCCTCTTGTACTTCAGTCGGCAATGTGCCTTGTGTATTAAATTGGGATGCAATTTCTGTGTTTCATCGTCAATAGGAAGGTCCACGGGATACAGTGAACCTGAAGTGGAGCATCGGAATCTAAAACTGGACGAACAGGAGAGGTTCAAATCATAGAAAGTTAGAGTGCCAGTCCTCTTGTACTTAAGTCATCATTGTGCCTTTTGTATTAAATTCGGATGCAATTTCTGTGTTTTATCGTCAATAAGAAGGTCCAAGGGATACAGTAAACCTGAAGCGAAGCATCGGAATCTAAAACTGGACTCACAGGAGAGGTTCAAATCATAGAAAGTTAGAGTGTCAGTCCTCTTGTACTTAAGTCGTCATTGTGCCTTTTGTATTAAATTCGGATGCAATTTCTGTGTTTCATCGTCAATAAGAAGGTCAAAGGGATACAGTAAACCTGATGTGAAACATCGGAATCTAAAACTGGACTCACAGGAGAGGTTCAAATCATAGAAAGTTATAGTGTGAGTCCTCTTGTACTTAAGTCAGCATTGTGCCTTTGGTATTAAATGCGGATGCAATTTCTGTGTTTCGTCGTCAATTAGACGGTCCAAGGTATGCAGTAAACCTGAAGTGAAGCATCGGAATCTAAAACTGGACTCACAGGAGCGGTTCAATTCATAGAAACTTAGAGTGTCAGTCCTCTTCTACTTAAGACGGTATTGTGCCTTTTGCAGTAAATTCGAATGAAATTTCTGTGTTTCATCGTCAATAAGAAGGTAGAAGCTATACAGTAAACCCGAAGTGAAGCATCGGAATCTAAAACCGGAATCACAGGAGAGGTTCAAATCATAGTTAGAGTGTCAGTCCTCTTGTACGTAAGTCGGCATTGTGCCTTTGGTATTAAATTCGATGCAATTTCTGTGTTTCATCGTCAATAAGAAGGTCCAAGGGATACAGTAAACCTGAAGTCAAGCTCCGGAATCTAAAACTGGCCTCACAGGAGAGGTTCAAATAATAGAGAGTTAGTGTCAGTCCTCTTCTACTTAAATCGGCATTGTGCATTTTGTATTAAATCCGGATGCAATTTCTGTGTTTCATCGTCAAAAAGAAGGTCCAAGGGATACTGTAAACCAGAAGTGAAGCATCGGAATCGAAAACTGCACTCACAGCAGAGGTTCAAATCATAGAGAGTTAGAGTGTCAGACCTCTTGTACTTAAGTCGGCATTGTGCCTTTTGTATTAAATTCGGATGCAATTTCTGTGTTTCATCGTCAATATGAAGGTAGAAGCTATACAGTAACCCGAAGTGAACCATCGGAATCTAAAACTGGACTCACAGAAAAAATTCAAATCATAGAAAGTTAGAGTGTCAGTCCTCTTGTACGTAAGTCGGCATTGTGCCTTTGGTATTAAATTCGATGCAATTTCTGTGTTTCATCGTCAATAAGAAGGTCCAAGGGATACAGTAAACCTGAAGTGAAGCATCGGAATCAAAAACTGGACCCACAGGAGAGGCTCAAATCATAGAAAGCTAGAGTGCCAGTCCTCTTGTACTTAAGTCGGCATTGTGCTTTTTGTATTAAATTCGGATGCAATTTCTGTGTTTCATCGTCAATAAGAAGGTCGAATTGATACAGTAGACCTTAAGTGAAGCATCAGAATCTAAAACTGGACTCACAGGAGAGGTTCAAATCATAGAAAGTTAGAGTGTCAGTCCTCTTGTACTTATGTCGGCATTGTGCCTTTTGTATTAAATTCAGATGCAATTTCTGTGTTTCATCGTCAATAAGACGGTCCAAAGCATACAGTAAACCTGAAGTGAAGCATCGGAATCCAAAACTGGACTCACAGCAGAGGTTCAAATCATAGAAAGTTAGATTGTCAGTATTCTTGTACGTAAGTCGGCATTGTGCCTTTTGTATTAAATTCGGAAACAATTTCTGTGTTTCATCGTCAATAAGAAGGTCCAAGGGATACAGTAAACCTGATGTGAAGCATCGGAATCTAAAACTGGACTCACAGGAGAGGTTCAAATCATAGAAAGTTAGAGTGCCAGTCCATTTGTACTTAAGTCGGCAATGTGCATTTTGTATCAAATTCGGATGCGATTTCTGTGTTTCATCGTCAATAAGAAGGTCCAAGGGATACAGTAAACCTGAAGTGAAGCATCGGAATCTAAAACTGGACTCACAGGAGAGGTTCAAATCATAGAAAGTTATAGTGTCAGTCCTCTTGTACTTAAGTCGGCATTGTGCCTTTTGTATTAAATGCGGATGCAATTTCTGTGTTTCATCGTCAATTAGACGGTCCAAGGTATACAGTAAACCTGAAGTGAAGCATCGGAGTCTAAAACTGGACTCACAGGAGAGGTTCAAATCATAGAAACTTATAGTGTCAGTCCTCTTCTACTTAAGTTGGCATTGTGCCTTTTGTATTAAATCTGGATGCAATTTCTGTGTTTCATCGTCGATTAGACGGTCCAAGGTATACAGTAAACCTAAAGTGAAGCATCGGAATCTAAAACTGGACTCACAGGAGAGGTTCAAATCATAGAAACTTAGAGTGTCAGTCCTCTTGTACTTCAGTCGGCAATGTGCCTTGTGTATTAAATTCGGATGCAATTTCTGTGTTTCATCGTCAATAGGAAGGTCCAAGGGATACAGTAAACATGAAGTGTAGCATCGGAATCTAAAACTGGACTCACAGCAGAGGTTCAAATCATAGAGAGTTAGAGTGTCAGACCTCTTGTATTTAAGTCGGCATTGTGACTTTTGTATTAAATTCGGATGCATTTTCTGTGTTTCATCGTCAATATGAAGGTAGAAGCTATACAGTAACCCGAAGTGAACCATCGGAATCTAAAACTGGACTCACAGGAGAGGTTCAAATCATAGAAAGTTAGAGTGTCAGTCCTCTTGTACGTAAGTCGGCATTGTGCCTTTTGTATTAAATTCGGATGCAATTTCTGTGTTTCATCGTCAATAAGAAGGTCCAAGGGATACAATAAACCTGATGTGAAGCATCGGAATGTAAAACTGGACTCACAGGAGAGGTTCAAATCATAGAAAGTTAGAGTGTCAGTCCATTTGTACTTAAGTCGGCAATGTGCCTTTTGTATTAAATTGGGATACGATTTCTGTGTTTCATCGTCAATAAGAAGGTCCAAGGGATACAGTAAACCTGAAGTGAAGCATCGGAATCTAAAACTGGACTCACAGGAGAGGTTCAAATCATAGAAAGTTATAGTGTCAGTCCTCTTGTACTTAAGTCGGCATTGTGCCATTTGTATTAAATGCGGATGCAATTTCTGTGTTTCATCGTCAATAAGAAGGTCCAAGGGATACAGTAAACATGAAGTGTAGCATCGGAATTTAAAACTGGACTCACAGGAGAGGTTCAAATCATGGAATGTTAGAGTATCAGTCCTCTTGTACTTAAGTCGGCATTATGCCTTTTGCATTAAATTCGGATGCAATTTCTCTGTTTCATCGTCAATAAGAAGGTCCAAGGGATACAGTAAACCTGAAGTGAAGCTTCGGAATCTAAAAGTGGCCTCACAGGAGAGGTTCAAATCATAGAAATTTAGTGTCAGTCCTCTTCCACTTAAATCGGCATTGTGCATTTTGTATTAAATCCGGATGCAATTTCTGTGTTTCATCGTCAATAAGAAGGTCCAAGGGATACAGTAAACCAAAAGTGAAGCATCGGAATCCAAAACTGGACTCACAGCAGAGGTTCAAATCATAGAGATTTAGAGTGTCAGACCTCTTGTACTTAAGTCGCCATTGTGCCTTTTGTATTAAATTCGGATGCAATTTCTGTGTTTCATCGTCAATATGAAGGTAGAAGCTATATAGTAACCCGAAGTGAACCATCGGAATCTAAAACTGGACTCACAGGAGAGGTTCAAATCATAGAAAGTTAGAGTGTCAGTCCTTTTGCACTTATGTCGCCATTGTGCCATTTGTATTAAATTCGGATGCAATTTCTGTGTTTCATCGTCAATAAGAAGGTCCACGGGATACAGTAAACCTGAAGTGAAGCATCGGAATCTAAAACTGGACTCACAGGAGAGGTTCAAATCATAGAATGTTAGAGTGTCAGTCCAATTGTACTTAAGTCGGCATTGTCACTTTTTCATTAAATTCGGATGCAACTTCTTGTTTTCATCGACAATAAGAAGGTCCTAGGGACACAGTAAACCTGAAGTGAAGCATCGGAATCTAAAACAGGACTCACAGGAGAGGTTCAAATCATAGAAAGTTAGAGTGTCAGTCCTCTTGTACTTATGTCGGCATTGTGCCTTTTGTATTAAATTCAGATGCAATTTCTGTGTTTCATCGTCAATAAGACGGTCCAAAGCATACAGTAAACCTGAAGTGAAGCATCGGAATCCAAAACTGGACTCACAGGAGAGGTTCAAATCATAGAAAGTTAGAGTGACAGTCCTCTTGTACGTAAGTCGGCATTGTGCCTTTTGTATTAAATTCGGAAACAATTTCTGTGTTTCATCGTCAATAAGAAGGTCCAAGGGATACAGTAAACCTGATGTGAAGCATCGGAATCTAAAACTGGACTCACAGGAGAGGTTCAAATCATAGAAAGTTAGAGTGCCAGTCCATTTGTACTTAAGTCGGCAATGTGCATTTTGTATTAAATTCGGATGCGATTTCTGTGTTTCATCGTCAATAAGAAGGTCCAAGGGATACAGTAAACCTGAAGTGAAGCATCGGAATCTAAAACTGGACTCACAGGAGAGGTTCAAATCATAGAAAGTTATAGTGTCAGTCCTCTTGTACTTAAGTCGGCATTGTGCCTTTTGTATTAAATGCGGATGCAATTTCTGTGTTTCATCGTCAATTAGACGGTCCAAGGTATACAGTAAACCTGAAGTGAAGCATCGGAGTCTAAAACTGGACTCACAGGAGAGGTTCAAATCATAGAAACTTATAGTGTCAGTCCTCTTCTACTTAAGTTGGCATTGTGCCTTTTGTATTAAATCTGGATGCAATTTCTGTGTTTCATCGTCGATTAGACGGTCCAAGGTATACAGTAAACCTGAAGTGAAGCATCGGAATCTAAAACTGGACTCACAGGAGAGGTTCAAATCATAGAAACTTAGAGTGTCAGTCCTCTTGTACTTCAGTCGGCAATGTGCCTTGTGTATTAAATTCGGATGCAATTTCTGTGTTTCATCGTCAATAGGAAGGTCCAAGGGATACAGTAAACATGAAGTGTAGCATCGGAATCTAAAACTGGACTCACAGCAGAGGTTCAAATCATAGAGAGTTAGAGTGTCAGACCTCTTGTATTTAAGTCGGCATTGTGACTTTTGTATTAAATTCGGATGCAATTTCTGTGTTTCATCGTCAATATGAAGGTAGAAGCTATACAGTAACCCGAAGTGAACCATCGGAATCTAAAACTGGACTCACAGGATAGGTTCAAATCATAGAAAGTTAGAGTGTCAGTCCTCTTGTACGTAAGTCGGCATTGTGCCTTTTGTATTAAATTCGGATGCAATTTCTGTGTTTCATCGTCAATAAGAAGGTCCAAGGGATACAATAAACCTGATGTGAAGCATCGGAATGTAAAACTGGACTCACAGGAGAGGTTCAAATCATAGAAAGTTAGAGTGTCAGTCCATTTGTACTTAAGTCGGCAATGTGCCTTTTGTATTAAATTCGGATACGATTTCTGTGTTTCATCGTCAATAAGAAGGTCCAAGGGATACAGTAAACCTGAAGTGAAGCATCGGAATCTAAAACTGGACTCACAGGAGAGGTTCAATTCATAGAAAGTTATAGTGTCAGTCCTCTTGTACTTAAGTCGGCATTGTGCCATTTGTATTAAATGCGGATGCAATTTCTGTGTTTCATCGTCAATAAGAAGGTCCAAGGGATACAGTAAACATGAAGTGTAGCATCGGAATTTAAAACTGGACTCACAGGAGAGGTTCAAATCATGGAATGTTAGAGGATCAGTCCTCTTGTACTTAAGTCGGCATTATGCCTTTTGCATTAAATTCGGATGCAATTTCTCTGTTTCATCGTCAATAAGAAGGTCCAAGGGATACAGTAAACCTGAAGTGAAGCTTCGGAATCTAAAACTGGCCTCACAGGAGAGGTTCAAATCATAGAAATTTAGTGTCAGTCCTCTTCCTCTTAAATCGGCATTGTGCATTTTGTATTAAATCCGGATGCAATTTCTGTGTTTCATCGTCAATAAGAAGGTCCAAGGGATACAGTAAACCAAAAGTGAAGCATCGGAATCCAAAACTGGACTCACAGCAGAGGTTCAAATCATAGAGATTTAGAGTGTCAGACCTCTTGTACTTAAGTCGCCATTGTGCATTTTGTATTAAATTCGGATGCAATTTCTGTGTTTCGTCGTCAATATGAAGGTAGAAGCTATATAGTAACCCGAAGTGAACCATCGGAATCTAAAACTGGACTCACAGGAGACGTTCAAATCATAGAAAGTTAGAGTGTCAGTCCTCTTGTACATAAGTCGGCATTGTGCCTTTTGTATTAAATTCGGATGCAATTTCTGTGTTTCATCGTCAATAAGAAGGTCCAAGGGATACAGTAAACCTGATGTGAAGCATCGGAATCTAAAACTGGACTCACAGCAGAGGTTCAAATCATAGAATGTTAGAGTGTCAGTCCATTTGTACTTAAGTCGGCAATGTGCCTTTTGTATTAAATTCGGATGCGATTTCTCTGTTTCATCGTCAATAAGAAGGTCCAAGGGATACAGTAAACCTGAAATGAAGCTCCGGAATCTAAAACTGGCCTCACAGGAGAGGTTCAAATCATAGAAAGTTAGTGTCAGTCCTCTCCTACTTAAATCGGCATTGTGCATTTTGTATTAAATCCGGATGCAATTTCTGTGTTTCATCGTCAATAAGAAGGTCCAAGGGATACTGTAAACCAGAAGTGAAGCATCGGAATCCAAAACTGCACTCACAGCAGAGGTTCAAATCATAGAGCGTTAGAGTGTCAGACCTCTTGTACTTAAGTCGGCATTGTGCCTTTTGTATTAAATTCGGATACGATTTCTGTGTTTCATCGTCAATAAGAAGGTCCAAGGGATACAGTAAACCTGAAGTGAAGCATCGGAATCTAAAACTGGACTCACAGGAGAGGTTCAAATCATAGAAAGTTAGAGTGTCAATCCTCTTGTACTTAAGTCGGCATTGTGCCTTTTGTATTAAATTCAGATGCAATTTCTGTGTTTCATCGTCAATAAGACGGTCCAAAGTATACAGTAAACCTGAAGTGAAGCATCGGAATGTAAAACCGGACTCACAGGAGAGGTTCAAATCATAGAAAGTTAGAGTGTCAGTCCTCTTCTTCTTAAGTCGGCATTGTGCCTTTTGTAGTAATTTCGGATGCAATTTCTGTGTGTCATCGTCAATAAGAAGGTCCAAGGGATACAGTAAACCTGATGTGAAGCATCGGAATCTAAAACTGGACTCACAGGAGAGGTTCAAATCATAGAAAGTTTGAGTGTCAGTCCATTTGTACTTAAGTCGGCAATGTGCCTTTTGTATTAAATTCGGATACGATTTCTGTGTTTCATCGTCAATAAGAAGGTCCAAGGGATACAGTAAACCTGAAGTGAAGCATCGGAATCTAAAACTGGACTCACAGGAGAGGTTCAAATGATAGAAAGTTTTAGTGTCAGTCCTCTTGTACTTAAGTCGGCATTGTGCCATTTGTATTAAATGCGGATGCAATTTCTGTGTTTCATCGTCAATTAGACGGTCCAAGGTATACAGTAAACCTGAAGTGAAGCATCGGAATCTAAAACTGGACTCAGAGGAGAGGTTCAATTCATAGAAACTTAGAGTGTCAGTCCTCTTGTACTTAAGTCAGCATTGTGCCTTTTGTATTAAATTCGGATGCAAATTCTGTGTTTCATCATCAATAAGACGGTCCCAAGTATATAGCAAACCTGAAGTGAAGCATCGGAATGTAAAACCGGACTCACATGAGAGGTTCAAATCGTAGAAAGTTAGAGTGTCAGTCCTCTTCTACTTAAGTCGGCATTGTGCCTTTTGTAGTTAAGTCGGATGCAATTTCTGTGTTTCATCGTCAATAAGAAGGTAGAAGCTATACAGTAAACCCGAAGTGAAGCATCTGAATCTAAAACTGGACTCACAGGAGAGTTTCAAATCATAGAAAGCTAGAGTGCCAGTCCTCTTGTAATTAAGTCGGCATTGTGCTTTTTGTATTAAATTCGGATGCAATTTCTGTGTCTCATCGTCAATAAGAAGGTCCAAGGGATACAGTAAACATGAAGTGTAGCATCGGAATCTAAAACTGGACTCACAGGAGAGGTTCAAATCATGGAATGTTAGAGTGTCAGTCCTCTTGTACTTAAGTCGGCATTATGCCTTTTGCATTAAATTCGGATGCAATTTCTCTGTTTCATCGTCAATAAGAAGGTACAAGGGATACAGTAAACCTGAAGTGAAGCTTCGGAATCTAAAACTGGCCTCACAGGAGAGGTTCAAATCATAGAAAGTTAGTGTCAGTCCTCTTCTACTTAAATCGGCATTGTGAATTTTGTATTAAATCCGGATGCAATTTCTGTGTTTCATCGTCAATAAGAAGGTCCAAGGGATACAGTAAACCAGAAGTGAAGCATCGGAATCCAAAACAGGACTCACAGCAGAGGTTCAAATCATAGAGAGTTAGAGTGTCAGACCTCTTGTACTTAAGTCGGCATTGTGCCTGTTGTATTAAATTCGGATGCAATTTCTGTGTTTCATCGTCAATATGAAGGTAGAAGCTATACAGTAACCCGAAGTGAACCATCGGAATCTAAAACTGGACTCACAGGAGAGGTTCAAATCATAGAAAGTTAGAGTGTCAGTCCTCTTGTACGTAAGTCGGCATTGTGCCTTTTGTATTAAATTCGGATGCAATTTCTGTGTTTCATCGTCAATAAGAAGGTCCAAGGGATACAGTAAACCTGATGTGAAGCATCGGAAACTAAAACTGGACTCACAGGAGAGGTTCAAATCATAGAAAGTTAGAGTGTCAGTCCATTTGTACTTAAGTCGGCAATATGCCTTTTCTATTAAATTCGGATGCGATTTCTGTGTTTCATCGTCAATAAGAAGGTCCAAGGGATACAGTAAACCTGAAGTGAAGCATCGGAATCTAAAACTGGACTCACAGGAGATGTTCAAGTCATAGAAAGTTATAGTGTCAGTCCTCTTGTACTTAAGTCGGCATTGTGCGTTTTGATTCGGATGCTATATCTGTGTTTCATCGTCATAAGACGGTCCAAAGTATACAGTAAACCTGAAGTGAAGCATCGGAATGTAAAGCCGGATTCACAGGAGAGGTTCAAATCATAGAAAGTTAGAGTGTCAGTCGTCTTCTACTTAAGTCGGCATTGTGCCTTTTGTAGTAAATTCGGATGCTATTTCTGTGTTTCATCGTCAATAAGAAGGTAGTAGCTATACAGTAAACCAGAAGTGAAGCGTCGGAATCTAAAACTGGACTTACAGGAGTGTTCAAATCATAGTTAGAGTGTCAGTCCCCTTGTACGTAAGTCGGCATTGTGCCTTTGGTATTAAATTCGATGCAATTTCTGTGTTTCATCGTCAATAAGAAGGTGCAAGGTATACAGTAAACCTGAAGTGAAGCATCGGAATCTAAAACTGGACTCACAGGAGAGGTTCAAATAATAGAAAGCCAGAGTGCCAGTCCTCTTGTACTTAAGTCGGCATTGTCCTTTTTGTATTAAATTCGGATGCAATTTCTGTGTTTCATCGTCAATATGAAGGTCCAAGGGATACAGTAAACATGAAGTGTAGCATCGGAATCTAAAACTGGACTCACAGGAGAGGTTCAAATCATGGAAAGTTAGAGTGTCAGTCCTGTTGTACTTAAGTCGGCATTATGCATTTTTCATTAAATTCGAATGCAATTTCTCTGTTTCATTGTCAATAAGAAGGTCCAAGAGATACAGTAAACCTGAGGTGAAGCTTCGGAATCTAAAACTGACCTCACAGGAGAGGTTCAAATCATAGAAAATTAGTGTCAGTCCTCTTCTACTTAAAACGGCATTGTGCATTTTGAATTAAATCCGGATGCAATTTCAGTGTTTCATCGTCAATAAGAAGGTCCAAGGGATACAGTAAACCAGAAGTGAAGCATCGGAATCCAAAACTGGACTCACAGCAGAGGTTCAAATCATAGAAAGTTAGAGTGTCAGACCTCTTGTACTTATGTCGGCATTGTGCCTTTCGTATTAAATTCGGATGCAATTTCTGTGTATCATCGTCAATTAGACGGTCCAAGGTATACAGTAAACCTGAAGTGAAGCATCGGAATCTAAAACTGGACTCACAGGAGAGGTTCAAATCATAGAAAGTTTGTGTCAGTCCTCTGCTACTTAAATCGGCATTGTGCCTTTTGTATTAAATTCGGATGCAATTTCTGTGTATCATCGTCAATTAGACGGTCCAAGGGATACAGTAAACCTGAAGTAAAGCATCGGAAACTAAAACTGGACTCACAGAAGAGATTCAAATCATAGAAAGTTAGAGTGTCAGTCCATTTGTACTTAAGTCGGCAATATGCCTTTTCTATTAAATTCGGATGCGATTTCTGTGTTTCATCGTCAATAAGAAGGTCCAAGGGATACAGTAAACCTTAAGTGAAGCATCGGAATCTAAAACTGGACTCACAGGAGATGTTCAAGTCATAGAAAGTTATAGTGTCAGTCCTCTTGTACTTAAGTCGGCATTGTGCGTTTTGATTCGGATGCTATTTCTGTGTTTCATCGTCATAAGACGGTCCAAAGTATACAGTAAACCTGAAGTGAAGCATCGGAATGTAAAGCCGGATTCACAGGAGAGGTTCAAATCATAGAAAGTTAGAGTGTCAGTCGTCTTCTACTTAAGTCGGCATTGTGCCTTTTGTAGTAAATTCGGATGCTATTTCTGTGTTTCATCGTCAATAAGAAGGTAGTAGCTATACAGTAAACCAGAAGTGAAGCATCGGAATCTAAAACTGGACTTACAGGAGTGTTCAAATCATAGTTAGAGTGTCAGTCCCCTTGTACGTAATTCGGCATTGTGCCTTTGGTATTAAATTCGATGCAATTTCTGTGTTTCATCGTCAATAAGAAGGTGCAAGGTATACAGTAAACCTGAAGTGAAGCATCGGAATCTAAAACTGGACTCACAGGAGAGGTTCAAATAATAGAAAGCCAGAGTGCCAGTCCTCTTGTACTTAAGTCGGCATTGTCCTTTTTGTATTAAATTCGGATGCAATTTCTGTGTTTCATCGTCAATATGAAGGTCCAAGGGATACAGTAAACATGAAGTGTAGCATCGGAATCTAAAACTGGACTCAGAGGAGAGGTTCAAATCATGGAAAGTTAGAGTGTCAGTCCTGTTGTACTTAAGTCGGCATTATGCATTTTTCATTAAATTCGAATGCAATTTCTCTGTTTCATTGTCAATAAGAAGGTCCAAGAGATACAGTAAACCTGAGGTGAAGCTTCGGAATCTAAAACTGACCCCACAGGAGAGGTTCAAATCATAGAAAATTAGTGTCAGTCCTCTTCTACTTAAAACGGCATTGTGCATTTTGAATTAAATCCGGATGCAATTTCAGTGTTTCATCGTCAATAAGAAGGTCCAAGGGATACAGTAAACCAGAAGTGAAGCATCGGAATCCAAAACTGGACTCACAGCAGAGGTTCAAATCATAGAAAGTTAGAGTGTCAGACCTCTTGTACTTATGTCGGCATTGTGCCTTTTGTATTAAATTCGGATGCAATTTCTGTGTATCATCGTCAATTAGACGGTCCAAGGTATACAGTAAACCTGAAGTGAAGCATCGGAATCTAAAACTCGACTCACAGGAGAGGTTCAAATCATAGAAAGTTTGTGTCAGTCCTCTGCTACTTAAATCGGCATTGTGCATTTTGTATTAAATCCGGATGCAATTTCTGTGTTTCATCGTCAATAAGAAGGTCCAAGGGATACAGTAAACCTGAAGTGAAGCATCGGAGCCTAAAACTATACTCACAGGAGAGGTTCAAGTCATAGAAACTTATAGTGTCAGTCCTCTTGTACTTAAGTCGGCATTGTGCCTTTTGTATTAAATGCGGATGCAATTTCTGTGTTTCATCGTCAATTAGACGGTCCAAGGTATACAGTAAACCTGAAGTGAAGCATCGGAATCCAAAACTGGACTCACAGGAGAGGTTCAAATCATAGAAAGTTATAGTGTCAGTCCTCTTGTACTTAAGTCGGCATTGTGCCTTTTGTATTAAATGCGGATGCAATTTCTGTGTTTCATCGTCAATTAGACGGTCCAAGGTATACAGTAAACCTGATGTGAAGCATCGGAATCTAAAACTGGACTCACAGGAGAGGTTCAATTCATAGAAACTTAGAGTGTCAGTCCTCTTGTACTTAAGTCGGCATTGTGCCTTTTGTATTAAATTCGGATGCAATTTCTGTGTTTCATCGTCAATAAGACGGTCCAAAGTATACAGTAAACCTGAAGTGAAGCGTCGGAGTCTAAAACTGGACTCACAGGAGAGGTTCAAATCATAGATACTTATAGTGTCAGTCCTCTTGTACTTAAGTCGGCATTGTGCCTTTTGTATTAAATGCGGATGCAATTTCTGTGTTTCATCGTCAATTAGACGGTCCAAGGTATACAGTAAACCTGAAGTGAAGCATCGGAATCTAAAACTGGACTCACAGGAGAGGTTCAAATCATAGAAACTTAGAGTGTCAGTCCTCTTGTACTTCAGTCGGCAATGTGCCTTGTGTATTAAATTGGGATGGAATTTCTGTGTTTCATCGTCAATAAGAATGTCCACGGGATACAGTGAACCTGAAGTGGAGCATCGGAATCTAAAACTGGACGAACAGGAGAGGTTCAAATCATAGAAAGTAAGAGTGTCAGTCCACTTGTACTTAGGTCGGCATAGTGCCTTTATTATTAAATTCGGATGCAATTTCTTGGTTTCATCGACAATAAGAAGGTCCCAGGGACACATTAAACCTGAAGTGAAGCATTGGAATCTAAAACTATACTCTCAGGAGAGGTTCAAATCATAGAAAGTTTGAGTGTCAGTCATCTTGTACATAAGTCGGCATTGTGCCTTTTGTAGTAAATTCGGATGCAATTTCTGTGTTTCATCGTCAATAAGAAGGTAGAAGCTATACAGTAAACCCGAAGTGAAGCATCAGATTCTAAAACTGGACTCACAGGAGAGGTTAAAATCATAGAAAGTTAGAAATTGCATCGAATTTAATACAAAATGCACAATGCCGGCTTACGTACAAGAGGACTGACACTCTGCGTTTCATCGTCAATAAGAAGGTCTAAGGGATACAGTAAACCTGAAGTGAAGCATCGGAATCTAAAACTGGACTCACAGGAGAGGTTCAAATCATAGAAAGTTAGAGTGTCAGTCCTCTTGTATGTAAGTCGGCATTGTGCCTTTGGTATTAATTTCGATGCAATTTCTGTGTTTCATCGTCAATAAGAAGGTCCAAGGGATATAGTAAACCTGAAGTGAAGCATCAGAATCTTAAACTGGACGCACGGGAGAGGCTCAAATCATAGAAAGCTAGGGTGCCAGTCCTCTTGTACTTAAATTGGCATTGTGCTTTTTGTATTAAATTCGGATGCAATTTCTGTGTTTCATCGTCAATAAGAAGGTCCAATTGATACAGTAGACCTGAAGTGAAGCATCAGAATCTAAAACTGGACTCACAGGAGAGGTTCAAATCATAGAAAATTAGAGTGTCAGTACTTTTCCACTTATGTCGCCATTGTGCCTTTCGTTTTGAATTCGGATGCAATTTCTGTGTTTCATCGTCAATAAGAAGGTCCACGGGATACAGTAAACCTGAAGTGAAGCATCGGAATCTAAAACTGGACTCACAGGAGAGGTTCAAATCATAGAAAGTTAGAGTGTCAGTCCACTTGTACTTAAGTCGGCATTGTGACTTTTTCATTAAATTCGGATGCAAATTCTTGTTTTCATCGACAATAAGAAGGTCCCAGGGACACAGTAAACCTGAAGTGACGCATCGGAATCTAAAACAGGACTCACAGGACAGGTTCAAATCATAGAAAGTTAGAGTGTCAGTCCTCTTGTACTTAAGTTGGCATTGTGCCTTTTGTATTAAATTCGGATGCAATTTCTGTGTTTCATCGTCAATAAGGAGGTCCAAGGGATACAGTAAACATGAAGTGTAGCATCGGAATCTAAAACTGGGCTCACAGGAGAGGTTCAAATCATGGAAAGTTAGAGTGTCAGTCCCATTGTACTTAAGTCGGCATTATGCCTTTTGCATTAAATTCGGATGCAATTTCTCTGTTTCATCGTCAATACGAAGGTCCAAGGGATACAGTAAACCTGAAGTGAAGCTTCGGAATCTACAACTCGCCTCACAGGAGAGGTTCAAATCATAGAAAGTTAGTGTCAGTCCTCTTCTACTTAAATCGGCATTGTGCATTTTGTACTAAATCCGGATGCAATTTCTGTGTTTCATCGTCAATAAGAAGGTCCAAGGGAGACAGTAAACCTGATGTGAAGCATGGGAATCTAATACTGGGCTCACAGGAGAGGTTCAAATCATAGAAAGGTAGAGTGTCAGTACATTTGTACTTAAGTCGGCAATGTGCCTTTTGTATTAAATTCGGATGCGATTTCTGTGTTTCATCGTCAATAAGAAGGTCCAAGGGATACAGTAAACCTGAAGTGAAGCATCGGAATCTAAAAGTGGACTCACAGGAGAGGTTCAAATCATAGAAAGTTATAGTGTCAGTCGTCTTGTACTTAAGTCGGCATTATGCCTTTTGTATTAAATGCGGATGCAATTTCTGTGTTTCATCGTCAATTAGACGGTCCAAGGTATACAGTAAACCTGAAGTGAAGCATCGGAATCTAAAACTGGACTCACAGGAGAGGTTCAATTCATAGAAACTTAGAGTGTCAGTCCTCTTGTACTTAAGTCGGCATTGTGCCTTTTGTATTAAATTCGGATGCAATTTCTGTGTTTCATCGTCAATAAGACGGTCCAAAGTATACAGTAAACCTGAAGTGAAGCGTCGGAGTCTAAAACTGGACTCACAGGAGAGGTTCAAATCATAGATACTTATAGTGCAGTCCTCTTGTACTTAAGTCGGCATTGTGCCTTTTGTATTAAATGCGGATGCAATTTCTGTGTTTCATCGTCAATTAGACGGTCCAAGGTATACAGTAAACCTGAAGTGAAGCATCGGAATCTAAAACTGGACTCACAGGAGAGGTTCAAATCATAGAAAGTTAGAGTGTCAGTCCTCTTGTACTTCAGTCGGCAATGTGCCTTGTGTATTAAATTGGGATGCAATTTCTGTGTTTCATCGTCAATAGGAAGGTCCACGGGATACAGTGAACCTCAAGTGGAGCATCGGAATCTAAAACTGGACGAACAGGAGAGGTTCAAATCATTGAAAGTTAGAGTGTCAGTCCACTTGTACTTAGGTCGGCATAGTGCCTTTATCATTAAATTCGGATGCAATTTCTTGGTTTCATCGACAATAAGAAGGTCCCAGGGACACATTAAACCTGAAGTGAAGCATTGGAATCTAAAACTAGACTCTCAGGAGAGGTTCAAATCATAGAAAGTTTGAGTGTCAGTCATCTTGTACATAAGTCGGCATTGTGCCTTTTGTAGTAAATTCGGATGCAATTTCTGTGTTTCATCGTCAATAAGAAGGTAGAAGCAATACAGTAAACCCAAAGTGAAGCATCAGAATCTAAAACTGGACTCACAGGAGAGGTTAAAATCATAGAAAGTTAGAGTGTCTATCCTCTTGTGCTTAAGTCGGCATCATAACTCTTGTATTACATTTGGATGAAATTTCTGTGTTTCATCGTCAGTAAGAAGGTCCAAGGGATACAGTAAACCTGAAGCGAAGCATCGGAATCTAAAACTGGACTCACAGGAGAGGTTCAAATCATAGAAAGTTAGAGTGTCAGTCCTCTTGTACTTAAGTCGTCATTGTGCCTTTTGTATTAAATTCGGATGCAATTTCTGTGTTTCATCGTCAATAAGAAGGTCCAAGGGATACAGTAAACATGAAGAGTAGCATCGGAACCTGAAACTGGACTCACAGGAGAGGTTCAAATCATGGAAAGTTAGAGTGTCAGTCCTCATGTACTTAAGTCGGCATTATGCCTTTTGCATTAAATTCGGATGCAATTTCTCTGTTTCATCGTCAATGAGAAGGTCCAAGGGATACAGTAAACCTGAAGTGAAGCATCGGAATCTAAAACTGGCCTCACAAGAGAGTTTCAAATCATAGAAAGTTAGTGTCAGTCCTCTTCTACTTAAGTCGGCATTGTGCCTTTTGTAGTAAATTCGGATGCAATTTCTGTGTTTCATTGTCAATATGAAGGTAGAAGCTATACAGTAACCCGAAGTGAACCATCAGAATCTAAAACTGGACTCACAGGAGAGGTTCAAATCATAGAAAGCTAGAGTGCCAGTCCTCTTGTACTTAAGTCGGCATTGTGCTTTTTGTATTAAATTCTAATGCAATTTCTGTGTTTCATCGTCAATAAGAAGGTCCAAGGGATACAGTAAACCTGAAGTCAAGCTCCGGAATCTAAAACTGGCCTCACAGGAGAGGTTCAAATAATAGAGAGTTAGTGTCAGTCCTCTTCTACTTAAATCGGCATTGTGCATTTTGTATTAAATCCGGATGCAATTTCTGTGTTTCATCGTCAAAAAGAAGGTCCAAGGGATACTGTAAACCAGAAGTGAAGCATCGGAACCGAAAACTGCACTCACAGCAGAGGTTCAAATCATAGAGAGTTAGAGTGTCAGACCTCTTGTACTTAAGTCGGCATTGTGCCTTTTGTATTAAATTCGGATGCAATTTCTGTGTTTCATCGTCAATATGAAGGTAGAAGCTATACAGTAACCCGAAGTGAACCATCGGAATCTAAAACTGGACTCACAGAAGAAATTCAAATCATAGAAAGTTAGAGTGTCAGTCCTCTTGTACGTAAGTCGGCATTGTGCCTTTGGTATTAAATTCGATGCAATTTCTGTGTTTCATCGTCAATAAGAAGGTCCATGGGATACAGTAAACCTGAAGTGAAGCATCGGAATCAAAAACTGGACCCACAGGAGAGGCTCAAATCATAGAAAGCTAGAGTGCCAGTCCTCTTGTACTTAAGTCGGCATTGTGCTTTTTGTATTAAATTCGGATGCAATTTCTGTGTTTCATCGTCAATAAGAAGGTCGAATTGATACAGTAGACCTTAAGTGAAGCATCAGAATCTAAAACTGGACTCACAGGAGAGGTTCAAATCATAGAAAGTTAGAGTGTCAGTCCTTTTGCACTTATGTCGCCATTGTGCCATTTGTATTAAATTCGGATGCAATTTCTGTGTTTCATCGTCAATAAGAAGGTCCACGGGATACAGTAAACCTGAAGTGAAGCATCGGAATCTAAAACTGGACTCACAGGAGAGGTTCAAATCATAGAATGTTAGAGTGTCAGTCCAATTGTACTTAAGTCGGCATTGTCACTTTTTCATTAAATTCGGATGCAACTTCTTGTTTTCATCGACAATAAGAAGGTCCTAGGGACACAGTAATCCTGAAGTGAAGCATCGGAATCTAAAACAGGACTCACAGGAGAGGTTCAAATCATAGAAAGTTAGAGTGTCAGTCCTCTTGTACTTATGTCGGCATTGTGCCTTTTGTATTAAATTCAGATGCAATTTCTGTGTTTCATCGTCAATAAGCTGGTCCAAAGCATACAGTAAACCTGAAGTGAAGCATCGGAATCCAAAACTGGACTCACAGGAGAGGTTCAAATCATAGAAAGTTAGAGTGTCAGTCCTCTTGTATGTAAGTCGGCATTGTGCCTTTTGTATTAAATTCGGAAACAATTTCTGTGTTTCATCGTCAATAAGAAGGTCCAAGGGATACAGTAAACCTGATGTGAAGCATCGGAATCTAAAACTGGACTCACAGGAGAGGTTCAAATCATAGAAAGTTAGAGTGCCAGTCCATTTGTACTTAAGTCGGCAATGTGCATTTTGTATTAAATTCGGATGCGATTTCTGTGTTTCATCGTCAATAAGAAGGTCCAAGGGATACAGTAAACCTGAAGTGAAGCATCGGAATCTAAAACTGGACTCACAGGAGAGGTTCAAATCATAGAAAGTTATAGTGTCAGTCCTCTTGTACTTAAGTCGGCATTGTGCCTTTTGTATTAAATGCGGATGCAATTTCTGTGTTTCATCGTCAATTAGACGGTCCAAGGTATACAGTAAACCTGAAGTGAAGCATCGGAGTCTAAAACTGGACTCACAGGAGAGGTTCAAATCATAGAAACTTATAGTGTCAGTCCTCTTCTACTTAAGTTGGCATTGTGCCTTTTGTATTAAATCTGGATGCAATTTCTGTGTTTCATCGTCGATTAGACGGTCCAAGGTATACAGTAAACCTGAAGTGAAGCATCGGAATCTAAAACTGGACTCACAGGAGAGGTTCAAATCATAGAAACTTAGAGTGTCAGTCCTCTTGTACTTCAGTCGGCAATGTGCCTTGTGTATTAAATTCCGATGCAATTTCTGTGTTTCATCGTCAATAGGAAGGTCCAAGGGATACAGTAAACATGAAGTGTAGCATCGGAATCTAAAACTGGACTCACAGCAGAGGTTCAAATCATAGAGAGTTAGAGTGTCAGACCTCTTGTATTTAAGTCGGCATTGTGACTTTTGTATTAAATTCGGATGCAATTTCTGTGTTTCATCGTCAATATGAAGGTAGAAGGTATACAGTAACCCGAAGTGAACCATCGGAATCTAAAACTGGACTCACAGGAGAGGTTCAAATCATAGAAAGTTAGAGTGTCAGTCCTCTTGTACGTAAGTCGGCATTGTGCCTTTTGTATTAAATTCGGATTCAATTTCTGTGTTTCATCGTCAATAAGAAGGTCCAAGGGATACAATAAACCTGATGTGAAGCATCGGAATGTAAAACTGGACTCACAGGAGAGGTTCAAATCATAGAAAGTTAGAGTGTCAGTCCATTTGTACTTAAGTCGGCAATGTGCCTTTTGTATTAAATTCGGATACGATTTCTGTGTTTCATCGTCAATAAGAAGGTCCAAGGGATACAGTAAACCTGAAGTGAAGCATCGGAATCTAAAACTGGACTCACAGGAGAGGTTCAAATCATAGAAAGTTATAGTGTCAGTCCTCTTGTACGTAAGTCGGCATTGTGCCATTTGTATTAAATGCGGATGCAATTTCTGAGTTTCTTCGTCAATTAGACGGTCCAAGGTATACAGTAAACCTGAAGTGAAGCATCGGAATCTAAAACTGGGCTCACAGGAGAGGTTCAAATCATAGAAAGCTAGAGTGCCAGTCCTCTTGTAATTAAGTCGTCATTGTGCTTTTTGTATTAAATTCGGATGCAATTTCTGTGTTTCATCGTCAATAAGAAGGTTCAAGGGATACAGTAAACATGAAGTGTAGCATCGGAATTTAAAACTGGACTCACAGGAGAGGTTCAAATCATGGAATGTTAGAGTATCAGTCCTCTTGTACTTAAGTCGGCATTATGCCTTTTGCATTAAATTCGGATGCAATTTCTCTGTTTCATCGTCAATAAGAAGGTCCAAGGGATACAGTAAACCTGAAGTGAAGCTTCGGAATCTAAAACTGGCCTCACAGGAGAGGTTCAAATCATAGAAATTTAGTGTCAGTCCTCTTCCACTTAAATCGGCATTGTGCATTTTGTATTAAATCCGGATGCAATTTCTGTGTTTCATCGTCAATAAGAAGGTCCAAGGGATACAGTAAACCAAAAGTGAACCATCGGAATCCAAAACTGGACTCACAGCAGAGGTTCAAATCATAGAGATTTAGAGTGTCAGACCTCTTGTACTTAAGTCGCCATTGTGCCTTTTGTATTAAATTCGGATGCAATTTCTGTGTTTCATCGTCAATATGAAGGTAGAAGCTATATAGTAACCCGAAGTGAACCATCGGAATCTAAAACTGGACTCACAGGAGACGTTCAAATCATAGAAAGTTAGAGTGTCAGTCCTCTTGTACATAAGTCGGCATTGTGCCTTTTGTATTAAATTCGGATGCAATTTCTGTGTTTCATCGTCAATAAGAAGGTCCAAGGGATACAGTAAACCTGATGTGAAGCATCGGAATCTAAAACTGGACTCACAACAGAGGTTCAAATCATAGAAAGTTAGAGTGTCATTCCATTTGTACTTAAGTCGGCAATGTGCCTTTTGTATTAAATTCGGATGCGATTTCTCTGTTTCATCGTCAATAAGAAGGTCCAAGGGATACAGTAAACCTGAAGTGAAGCTCCGGAATCTAAAACTGGCCTCACAGGAGAGGTTCAAATCATAGAAAGTTAGTGTCAGTCCTCTTCTACTTAAATCGGCATTGTGCATTTTGTATTAAATCCGGATGCAATTTCTGTGTTCCATCGTCAATAAGAAGGTCCAAGGGATACTGTAAACCAGAAGTGAAGCATCGGAATCCAAAACTGCACTCACAGCAGAGGTTCAAATCATAGAGAGTTAGAGTGTCAGACCTCTTGTACTTAAGTCGGCATTGTGCCTTTTGTATTAAATTCGGATACGATTTCTGTGTTTTATCGTCAATAAGAAGGTCCAAGGGATACAGGAAACCTGAAGTGAAGCATCGGAATCTAAAACTGGCCTCACAGGAGAGGTTCAAATCATAGAAAGTTAGAGTGTCAATCCTCTTGTACTTAAGTCGGCATTGTGCCTTTTGTATTAAATTCAGATGCAATTTCTGTGTTTCATCGTCAATAAGACGGTCCAAAGTATACAGTAAACCTGAAGTGAAGCATCGGAATGTAAAACCGGACTCACAGGAGAGGTTCAAATCATAGAAAGTTAGAGTGTCAGTCCTCTTCTTCTTAAGTCGGCATTGTGCCTTTTGTAGTAAATTCGGATGCAATTTCTGTGTGTCATCGTCAATAAGAAGGTCCAAGGGATACAGTAAACCTGATGTGAAGCATCGGAATCTAAAACTGGACTCACAGGAGAGGTTCAAATCATAGAAAGTTTTAGAGTCAGTCCTCTTGTACTTAAGTCGGCATTGTGCCATTTGTATTAAATGCGGATGCAATTTCTGTGTTTCATCGTCAATTAGACGGTCCAAGGTATACAGTAAACCTGAAGTGAAGCATCGGAATCTAAAACTGGACTCAGAGGAGAGGTTCAATTCATAGAAACTTAGAGTGTCAGTCCTCTTGTACTTAAGTCAGCATTGTGCCTTTTGTATTAAATTCGGATGCAAATTCTGTGTTTCATCGTCAATAAGACGGTCCCAAGTATATAGTAAACCTGAAGTGAAGCATCGGAATGTAAAACCGGACTCACATGAGAGGTTCAAATCGTAGAAAGTTAGAGTGTCAGTCCTCTTGTACGTAAGTCGGCATTGTGACTTTTGTATTAAATTCGGATGCAATTTCTGTGTTTCATCGTCAATAAGAAGGTCCAAGGGATACAGTAAACCTGATGTGAAGCATCGGAAACTAAAACTGGACTCACAGGAGAGGTTCAAATCATAGAAAGTTAGAGTGTCAGTCCATTTGTACTTAAGTCGGCAATATGCCTTTTCTATTAAAATCGGATGCGATTTCTGTGTTTCATCGTCAATAAGAAGGTAGTAGCTATACAGTAAACCAGAAGTGAAGCATCGGAATCTAAAACTGGACTTACAGGAGTGTTCAAATCATAGTTAGAGTGTCAGTCCCCTTGTACGTAAGTCGGCATTGTGCCTTTGGTATTAAATTCGATGCAATTTCTGTGTTTCATCGTCAATAAGAAGGTGCAAGGTATACAGTAAACCTGAAGTGAAGCATCGGAATCTAAAACTGGACTCACAGGAGAGGTTCAAATCATAGAAAGCCAGAGTGCCAGTCCTCTTGTACTTAAGTCGGCATTGTGCTTTTTGTATTAAATTCGGATGCAATTTCTGTGTTTCATCGTCAATATGAAGGTCCAAGGGATACAGTAAACATGAAGTGTAGCATCGGAATCTAAAACTGGACTCACAGGAGAGGTTCAAATCATGGAAAGTTAGAGTGTCAGTCCTGTTGTACTTAAGTCGGCATTATGCATTTTTCATTAAATTCGGATGCAATTTCTCTGTTTCATTGTCAATAAGAAGGTCCAAGAGATACAGTAAACCTGAGGTGAAGCTTCCGAATCTAAAACTGACCTCACAGGAGAGGTTCAAATCATAGAAAATTAGTGTCAGTCCTCTTCTACTTAAAACGGCATTGTGCATTTTGTATTAAATCCGGATGCAATTTCTGTGTTTCATCGTCAATAAGGAGGTCCAAGGGATACAGTAAACCAGAAGTGAAGCATCGGAATCCAAAACTGGACTCACAGCAGAGGTTCAAATCATAGAAAGTTAGAGTGTCAGACCTCTTGTACTTATGTCGGCATTGTGCCTTTTGTATTAAATTCGGATGCAATTTCTGTGTATCATCGTCAATTAGACGGTCCAAGGTATACAGTAAACCTGAAGTGAAGCATCGGAATCTAAAACTGGACTCACAGGAGAGGTTCAAATCATAGAAAGTTTGTGTCAGTCCTCTGCTACTTAAATCGGCATTGTGCATTTTGTATTAAATCCGGATGCAATTTCTGTGTTTCATCGTCAATAAGAAGGTCCAAGGGATACAGTAAACCTGAAGTGAAGCATCGGAGCCTAAAACTATACTCACAGGAGAGGTTCAAGTCATAGAAACTTATAGTGTCAGTCCTCTTGTACTTAAGTCGGCATTGTGCCTTTTGTATTAAATGCAGATGCAATTTCTGTGTTTCATCGTCAATTAGACGGTCCAAGGTATACAGTAAACCTGAAGTGAAGCATCGGAATCTAAAACTGGACTCACAGGAGAGGTTCAAATCATAGAAACTTAGAGTGTCAGTCCTCTTGTACTTAAGTCGGCATTGTGCCTTTATCATTAAATTCGGATGCAATATCTTGGTTTCATCGACAATAAGAAGGTCCCAGGGACACATTAAACCTGAAGTGAAGAATTGGAATCTAAAACTAGACTCTCAAGAGAGGTTCAAATCATAGAAAGTTAAAGTGTCTATCCTCTTGTGCTTAAGTCGGCATTGTGCCTTTTGTATTAAATGCGGATGCAATTTCTGTGTTTCATCGTCAGTAAGAAGGTGCAAGGTATACAGTAAACCTGAAGTGAAGCATCGGAATCTAAAACTGGACTCACAGGAGAGGTTCAAATCATAGAAAGTTATAGTGCTAGTCCTCTTGTACTTAAGTCGGCATTGTGCCTTTTGTATTAAATTCGGAAGCAATTTCTGTGTTTCATCGTCAATAAGAAGGTCCAAGGGATACAGTAAACCTGAATAGAAGCATCGGAATCTAAACTGGACTCACAGGAGAGGTTCAAATCATAGAAAGTTAGAGTGTCAGTCCTTTTGCACTTATGTCGCCATTGTGCCTTTTGTATTAAATTCGGATGCAATTTCTGTGTTTCATCGTCAATAAGAAGGTCCAAGGGATACAGTAGACCTGAAGTGAAGCATCAGATTCTAAAACTGGACTCACAGGAGAGGTTCAAATCATAGAAAGTTAGAGTGTCAGTCCTTTTGCACTTATGTCGCCATTGTGCCTTTTGTATTAAATTCGGATGCAATTTCTGTGTTTCATCGTCAATAAGAAGGTCCAAGGGATACAGTAAACATGAAGTGTAGCATCGGAATCTAAAACTGGACTCACAGGAGAGGTTCAAATCATGGAAAGTTAGAGTGTCAGTCCTCTTGTACTTAAGTCGGCAATATGCCTTTTGCATTAATTTCGGATGCAATTTCTCTGTTTCATCGTCAATAAGAAGGTCCAAGGGATACAGTAAACCTGAAGTGAAGTTTCGGAATCTAAAACTGGCCTCACAGGAGAGGTTCAATCATAGAAAGTTAGTGTCAGTCCTCTTCCACTTAAATCGGCATTGTGCATTTTGTATTAAATCCGGATGTAATTTCTGTGTTTCATCGTCAATAAGAAGGTCCAAGGGATACTGTAAACCAGAAGTGAAGCATCGGAATCGAAAACTGCACTCACAGCAGAGGTTCAAATCATAGAGAGTTAGAGTGTCAGACCTCTTGTACTTAAGTCGGCATTGTGCCTTTTGTATTAAATTCGGATGCAATTTCTGTGTTTCATCGTCAATATGAAGGTAGAAGCTATACAGTAACCCGTAGTGAACCATCGGCATCTAAAACTGGACTCACAGGAGAGGTTCAAATCATAGAGTGTTAGAGTGTCAGTCCTCTTGTACGTAAGTCGGCATTGTGCCTTTGGTATTAAATTCGATGCAATTTCTGTGTTTCATCGTCAATAAGAAGGTCCAAGGGATACAGTAAACCTGAAGTGAAGCATCGGAATCTAAAACTGGACCCACAGGAGAGGCTCAAATCATAGAAAGCTAGAGTGCCAGTCCTCTTGTACTTAAGTCGGCATTGTGCTTTTTGTATTAAATTCGGGTGCAATTTCTGTGTTTCATCGTCAATAAGAAGGTCCAATTGATACAGTACACCTGAAGTGAAGCATCAGAACCTAAAACTGGACTCACAGGAGAGGTTCAAATCATAGAAGTTAGAGTGTCACTCCTTTTGCAACTTATGGTGCCATTGTGCCTTTTGTATTACATTCGGATGCAATTTCTGTGTTTCATCCGTCAATAAGAAGGTCCACGGGATACAGTAAACCTGAAGTTGAAGCATCGGAATCTAAAACTGGACTCACAGGAGAGGTTCAAATCATAGAAAGTAAGAGTGTCAGTCCACTTGTACTTAAGTCGGCATTGTGACTTTTTCATTAATTCGGATGCAAATTCTTGTTTTCATAGACAATAAGAAGGTCCCAGGGACACAGTAAACCTGAGTGAAGCATCGGAATCTAAAACTGGACTCACAAGAAGAGGTTCAAATCATAGAAAGTTAGAGTGTCAGTCCATTTGTACTTAAGTCGGCATTGTGCCTTTTTGTATTAAATTCGGATGCAATTTCTGTGTTTCATCGTCAATAAGACGTGGTCCAAGGGATACAGTATACCTGAAGTGAAGCATCGGAATCTAAAACTGGACTCACAGGAGAGGTTCTAATCATAGAACGTTAGAGTGTCAGTCCATTTGTACTTAAGTCGGCAATGTGTCTTTTGTATTAAATTCGGATACGATTTCTGTGTTTCATCGTCAATAAGAAGGTCCAAGGGATACAGTAAACCTGAAGTGAAGCATCGGAATCTAAAACTGGACTCACAGGAGAGGTTCAAATCATAGAAAGTTATAGTGTCAGTCCTCTTGTACTTAAGTCGGCGTTGTGCCTTTTGTATTAAATGCGGATGCAATTTCTGTGTTTCATCGTCAATTAGACGGTCCAACGTATACAGTAAACCTGATGTGAAGCATCGGAATCTAAAACTGGACTCACAGGCGAGGTTCAATTCATAGAAACTTAGAGTGTCAGTCCTCTTGTACTTAAGTGGGCATTGTGCCTTTTGTATTAAATTCGGATGCAATTTCTGTGTTTCATCGTCAATAGGACGGTCCAAAGTATACAGTAACCTGAACTGAAGCATCGGAATGTAAACCGGACTCACAGGAGAGGTTCAAATCATACAAAATTAGAGTGTCAGTCCTCTTCTACTTAAGTCGGCATTGTGCCTTTTGTAGTAATTCGGATGCAATTTCTGTGTTTCATCGTCAGTAAGAAGTCCAAGGGATACAGTAAACATGAAGTGTAGCCATCGGAATCTAAAACTGGACTCACAGGAGAGGTTCGAATCATGGAAAGTTAGAGGTGTCAGTCCTCTTGTACTTAAGTCGGCATTATTCCTTTTGCATTAAATTCGGATGCAATTTTTCTGATTCATCGTCAATAAGAAGGTCCAAGGGTTACAGTAAACCTGAAGTGAAGCTTCGGAATCTAAAACTGGCCTCACAGGAGAGGTTCAAATCATAGAAAGTTAGTGTCAGTCCTCTTCTACTTAAATCGGCATTGTGCATTTTGTATTTAATCCGGATGCAATTTCTGTGTTTCATCGTCAATAAGATGGTCCAAGGGATACAGTAAACCAGAAGTGAAACATCGGAATCCAAAACTGGACTCACAGCAGAGGTTCAAATCATAGAGTGTTAGAGTGTCAGACCTCTTGTACTTAAGGCCGGCATTGTCCCTTTTGTATTAAATTCGGATGCAATTTCTGTGTTTCATCGTCAATATGAAGGTAGAATCTATACAGTAACCCGAAGTGATCCATCGGAATCTAAAACTGGACTCACTGGAGAGGTTCAAATCATAGAGTGTCAGTCCTCTTGTACGTAAGTCGGCATTGTGCCTTTGGTATTAATTTCGATCAATTTCTGTGTTTCATCGTCATTAAGAAGGTCCAAGGGATACAGTAAACCCTGAAGAGAAGCATCGGAATCTAAAACTGGACTCACAAGAGAGGTTCAAATCATAGAAAGTTAGAGTGTCAGTCCTTTTGCACTTATGTCGCCATTGTGCCTTTTGTATTAAATTCGGATGCAATTTCTGTGTTTCATCGTCAATAAGAAGGTCCAAGGGATACAGTAGACCTGAACGTGAAGCATCAGATTCTAAAACTGGACTCACAGGAGAGGTTCAAATCATAGAAAGTTAGAGTGTCAGTCCTTTTGCACTTATGTCCGCCATTGTGCCTTTTGTATTAAATTCGGATGCAAATTTCTGTGTTTCATCGTCAATAAGAAGGGTCAAGGGATACAGTAAACATGAAGTGTAACATTGGAATCTAAAACTGGACTCACAGGAGAGGTTCAAATCATGGAAAGTTAGAGTGTCAGTCCTCTTGTACTTAAGTCGGCATTATGCCTTTTGCATAATTTCGGATGCAATTTCTCTGTTTCATCGTCAATAAGAAGGTCCAAGGGATACAGTAAACCTGAAGTGAAGTTTCGGAATCTAAAACTGGCCTCACAGGAGAGGTTCAATCATAGAAAGTTAAGTGTCAGTCCTCTTCCACTTAAATCGGCATTGTGCATTTTGTATTAAATCCGGATGTAATTTCTGTGTTTCATCGTCAATAAGAAGGTCCAAGGGATACTGTAAACCAGAAGTGAAGCATCGGAATCGAAAACTGCACTCACAGCAGAGGTTCAAATCATAGAGAGTTAGAGTGTCAGACCTATTGTACTTAAGTCGGCATTGTGCCTTCTGTATTAAATTCGGATGCAATTTCTGTGTTTCATCGTCAATATGAAGGTAGAAGCTATACAGTAACCGTAGTGAACCATCGGCATCTAAAACTGGACTCACAGGAGAGGTTTCAAATCATAGAGTGTCAGTCCTCTTGTACGTAAGTCGGCATTGTGCCTTTGGTATTAAATTCGATGCAATTCTGTGTTTCATCGTCAATAAGAAGGTCCAAGGGATACAGTAAACCTGAAGTGAAGCATCGGAATCTAAACTGGACCCACAGGAGAGGCTCAAATCATAGAAAGCTAGAGTGCCAGTCCTCTTGTACTTAAGTCGGCATTGTGCTTTTTGTATTAAATTCGGATGCAATTTCTGTGTTTCATCGTCAATAAGAAGGTCCAATTGATACAGTAGACCTGAAGTGAAGCATCAGAATCTAAACTGGACTCACAGGAGAGGTTCAAATCATAGAAAGTTAGTGTGTCACTCCTTTTGCACTTATGGTGCCATTGTGCCTTTTGTATTTAAATTCGGATGCAATTTCTGTGTTTGATCGTCATAAGAAGGGTCCACGGGATACAGTAAACCTGAAGTGAAGCATCGGAATCTAAAACTGACTCACAGGAGAGGTTCAAATCATAGAAAGTAAGAGTGTCAGTCCACTTGTACTTAAGTCGGCATTGTGACTTTTTCATTAAATTCGGATGCAAATTCTTGTTTTCATAGACAATAAGAAGGTCCCAGGGACACAGTAAACCTGAAGTGAAGCATCGGAATCTAAAACTGGACTCACAAGAGAGGTTCAAATCATAGAAAGTTAGAGTGTCAGTCCTTTTTTACGTAAGTCGGCATTGTGCCTTTTGTATTAAATTCGGATGCAATTTCTGTGTTTCATCGTCAATAAGACGGTCCAAGGGATACAGTAAACCTGAAGTGAAGCATCGGAATCTAAAACTGGACTCACAGGAGAGGTTCTAATCATAGAACGTTAGAGTGTCAGTCCCATTTGTACTTAAGTCGGCAATGTGTCTTTTGTATTAAATTCGGATACGATTTCTGTATTTCATCGTCAATAACAAGGTCCAAGGGATACAGTAACCTGAAGTGAAGCATCGGAATCTAAAAACTGGACTCACGGGAGAGGTTCAAATCATAGAAAGTTATAGTGTCAGTCCTCTTGTACTTATGTCGGCGTTGTGCCTTTTGTATTAAATGCGGATGCAATTTCTGTGTTTCATCGTCAATTAGACGGTCCAACGTATACAGTAAACCTGAAGTGAGCATCGGAATCTAAAACTGGACTCACAGGCGAGGTTCAATTCATAGAAACTATAGAGTGTCAGTCCTCTTGTTTTTAAGTGGGCATTGTGCCTTTTGTATTAAATTCGGATGCAATTTCTGTGTTTCATCGTCAATAGGACGGTCCAAAGTATACAGTAAACCTGAAGTGAAGCATCGGAATGTAAAACCGGACTCACAGGAGAGGTTCAAATCATACAAAATTAGAGTGTCAGTCCTCTTCTACTTAAGTCGGCATTGTGCCTTTTGTAGTAAATTCGGATGCATTATCTGTGTTTCATCGTCAGTAAGAAGGTCCAAGGGATACAGTAAACATGAAGTGTAGCATCGGAATCTAAAACTGGACTCACAGGAGAGGTTTCAAATCATGGAAAGTTACAGTGTCAGTCCTCTTGTACTTAAGTCGGCATTATGCCTTTTGCATTAAATTCGGATGCAATTTTTCTGTTTCATCGTCAATAAGAAGGTCCAAGGGATACAGTAAACCTGAAGTGAAGCTTCGGAATCTAAAACTGCCTCACAGGAGAGGTTCAAATCATAGAAAGTTAGTGTCAGTCCTCTTCTACTTAAATCGGCATTGTGCATTTTGTATTAAATCCGGATGCAATTTCTGTGTTTCATCGTCATTAAGATGGTCCAAGGGATACAGTAAACCAGAAGTGAAACATCGGAATCCAAAACTGGACTCACAGCAGAGGTTCAAATCATAGAGTGTTAGAGTGTCCAGACCTCTTGTACTTAAGTCGGCATTGTCCCTTTTGTATTAAATTCGGATGCAATTTCTGTGTTTCATCGTCAATATGAAGGTAGAATCTATACAGTAACCCGAAGTGGATCCATCGGAATCTAAAACTGGACTCCACAGGAGAGGTTCAAATCATAGAAAGTTAGAGTGTCAGTCCTCTTGTACGTAAGTCGGCATTGTGCCTTTTGTATTAAATTCGGATGCAATTTCTGTGTTTCATCGTCAATAAGAAGGTCCAAGGGATACAGTAAACCTGATGTGAAGCATCGGAATCTAAAACTGGACTCACAGGAGAGGTTCAAATCATAGAAAGTTAGAGTGTCAGTCCATTTGTACTTAAGTCGCAAAGTGCCTTTTGTATTAAATTCGGATGCGATTTCTGTGTTTCATCGTCAATAAGAAGGTCCGAGGGATACAGTAAACCTGAAGTGAAGCATCGGAATCTAAAACTGGACTCACAGGAGAGGTTCAAATCATAGAAAGTTATAGTGTCAGTCCTCTTGTACTTAAGTCGGCATTGTGCCTTTTGTATTAAATGCGGATGCAATTTCTGTGTTTCATCGTCAATAAGGCGGTCCAAGGAATACAGTAAACCTGAAGTGAAGCATCGGAATCTAAAACTGGACTCACAAGAGAGGTTCAAATCATAGAAAGTTAGAGTGTCAGTCCTTTTGCACTTATGTCGCCATTGTGCCTTTTGTATTAAATTCGGATGCAATTTCTGTGTTCATCGTCAATAAGAAGGTCCAAGGGATACAGTAGACCTGAAGTGAAGCATCAGATTCTAAAACTGGACTCACAGGAGAGGTTCAAATCATAGAAAGTAGAGTGTCAGTCCTTTTGCACTTATGTCGCCATTGTGCCTTTTGTATTAAATTCGGATGCAATTTCTGTGTTTCATCGTCAATAAGAAGGTCCAAGGGATACAGTAAACATGAAGTGTATAACATTGGAATCTAAAACTGGACTCACAGGAGAGGTTCAAATCATGGAAAGTTAGAGTGTCAGTCCTCTTGTACTTAAGTCGGCATTATGCCTTTTGCATTAATTTCGGATGCAATTTCTCTGTTTCATCGTCAATAAGAAGGTCCAAGGGATACAGTAAACCTGAAGTGAAGTTTCGGAATCTAAAACTGGCCTCACAGGAGAGGTTCAATCATAGAAAGTTAGTGTCAGTCCTCTTCCACTTAAATCGGCATTGTGCATTTTGTATTAAATCCGGATGTAATTTCTGTGTTTCATCGTCAATAAGAAGGTCCAAGGGATACTGTAAACCAGAAGTGAAGCATCGGAATCGAAAACTGCACTCACAGCAGAGTTCAAATCATAGAGAGTTAGAGTGTCAGACCTATTGTACTTAAGTCGGCATTGTGCCTTCTGTATTAAATTCGGATGCAATTTCTGTGTTTCATCGTCAATATGAAGGTAGAAGCTATACAGTAACCCGTAGTGAACCATCGGCATCTAAAACTGGACTCACAGGAGAGGTTCAAATCATAGAGTGTCAGTCCTCTTGTACGTAAGTCGGCATTGTGCCTTTGGTATTAAATTCGATGCAATTTCTGTGTTTCATCGTCAATAAGAAGGTCCAAGGGATACAGTAAACCTGAAGTGAAGCATCGGAATCTAAACTGGACCCACAGGAGAGGCTCAAATCATAGAAAGCTAGAGTGCCAGTCCTCTTGTACTTAAGTCGGCATTGTGCTTTTTGTATTAAATTCGGATGCAATTTCTGTGTTTCATCGTCAATAAGAAGGTCCAATTGATACAGTAGACCTGAAGTGAAGCATCAGATCTAAAACTGGACTCACAGGAGAGTGTCAAATCATAGAAAGTTAGTGTGTCACTCCTTTTGCACTTATGGTGCCATTGTGCCTTTTGTATTAAATTCGGATGCAATTTCTGTGTTTGATCGTCAATAAGAAGGTCCACGGGATACAGTAAACCTGAAGTGAAGCATCGGAATCTAAAACTGGACTCACAGGAGAGGTTCAAATCATAGAAAGTAAGAGTGTCAGTCCACTTGTACTTAAGTCGGCATTGTCGACTTTTCATTAAATTCGGATGCAAATTCTTGTTTTCATAGACAATAAGAAGGTCCCAGGGACACAGTAAACCTGAAGTGAAGCATCGAATCTAAAACTGGACTCACAAGAGAGGTTCAAATCATAGAAAGTTAGAGTGTGCAGTCCTTTTTACGTAAGTCGGCATTGTGCCTTTTTGTATTAAATTCGGATGCAATTTCTGTGTTTCATCGTCAATAAGACGGTCCAAGGGATACAGTAAACCTGAAGTGAAGCATCGGAATCTAAAACTGGACTCACAGGAGAGGTTCTAATCATAGAACGTTAGAGTGTCAGTCCATTTGTACTTAAGTCGGCAATGTGTCTTTTGTATTAAATTCGGATACGATTTCTGTATTTCATCGTCAATACAAGGTCCAGGGATACAGTAAACCTGAAGTGAAGCATCGGAATCTAAAACTGGACTCACGGGAGAGGTTCAAATCATAGAAAGTTATAGTGTCAGTCCTCTTGTACTTATGTCGGCGTTGTGCCTTTTGTATTAAATGCGGATGCAATTTCTGTGTTTCATCGTCAATTAGACGGTCCAACGTATACAGTAAACCTGAAGTGAAGCATCGGAATCTAAAACTGGACTCACAGGCGAGGTTCAATTCATAGAAACTTAGAGTGTCAGTCCTCTTGTTTTTAAGTGGGCATTGTGCCTTTTGTATTAAATTCGGATGCAATTTCTGTGTTTCATCGTCAATAGGACGGTCCAAAGTATACAGTAAACCTGAAGTGAAGCATCGGAATGTAAAACCGGACTCACAGGAGAGGTTCAAATCATACAAAAATTAGAGTGTCAGTCCTCTTCTACTTAAGTCGGCATTGTGCCTTTTGTAGTAAATTCGGATGCATTATCTGTGTTTCATCGTCAGTAAGAAGGTCCAAGGGATACAGTAAACATGAAGTGTAGCATCGGAATCTAAAACTGGACTCACAGGAGAGGTTCAAATCATGGAAAGTTACAGTGTCAGTCCTCTTGTACTTAAGTCGGCATTATGCCTTTTGCATTAAATTCGGATGCAATTTTTCTGTTTCATCGTCAATAAGAAGGTCCAAGGGATACAGTAAACCTGAAGTGAAGCTTCGGAATCTAAAACTGGCCTCACAGGAGAGGTTCAAATCATAGAAAGTTAGTGTCAGTCCTCTTCTACTTAAATCGGCATTGTGCATTTTGTATTAAATCCGGATGCAATTTCTGTGTTTCATCGTCATTAAGATGGTCCAAGGGATACAGTAAACCAGAAGTGAAACATCGGAATCCAAAACTGGACTCACAGCAGAGGTTCAAATCATAGAGTGTTAGAGTGTCAGACCTCTTGTACTTAAGTCGGCATTGTCCCTTTTGTATTAAATTCGGATGCAATTTCTGTGTTTCATCGTCAATATGAAGGTAGAATCTATACAGTAACCCGAAGTGATCCATCGGAATCTAAAACTGGACTCACAGGAGAGGTTCAAATCATAGAAAGTTAGAGTGTCAGTCCTCTTGTACGTAAGTCGGCATTGTGCCTTTTGTATTAAATTCGGATGCAATTTCTGTGTTTCATCGTCAATAAGAAGGTCCAAGGGATACAGTAAACCTGATGTGAAGCATCGGAATCTAAAACTGGACTCACAGGAGAGGTTCAAATCATAGAAAGTTAGAGTGTCAGTCCATTTGTACTTAAGTCGGCAAAGTGCCTTTTGTATTAAATTCGGATGCGATTTCTGTGTTTCATCGTAAATAAGAAGGTCCGAGGGATACAGTAAACCTGAAGTGAAGCATCGGAATCTAAAACTGGACTCACAGGAGAGGTTCAAATCATAGAAAGTTATAGTGTCAGTCCTCTTGTACTTAAGTCGGCATTGTGCCTTTTGTATTAAATGCGGATGCAATTTCTGTGTTTCATCGTCAATAAGGCGGTCCAAGGAATACAGTAAACCTGAAGTGAAGCATCGGAATCTAAAACTGGACTCACTGGAGAGGTTCAATTCATAGAAACTTAGAGTGTCAGTCCTCTTGTACTTAAGTCGGCATTGTGCCTTTTGTATTAAATTCGGTTGCAATTTCTGTGTTTCATCGTCAATAAGACCGTCCAAAGTATACCGTAAACCTGAAGTGAAGCATCGGAATGTAAAACCGGACTCACAGGAGAGGTTCAAATCATAGAAAGCTACAGTATCAGCCCACTTGTACTTAAGTGGGCATTGTGACTTTTTCATTAAATTCGAATGCAAATTCTTGTTTTCATTGACAATAAGAAGGTTCCAGGGACACAGTAAACCTGAAGTGAAGCATCGGAATGTAAAACCGGACTCACAGGAGAGGTTCAAATCATAGAAAGTTATAGTGTCAGTCCTCTTCTACTTAAGTCGGCATTGTGCCTTTTGTAGTAAATTCGGATGCAATTCCTGTGTTTCATCGTCAATAAGAAGGTAGAAGCTTTACAGTAAACCCGAAGTGAAGCATCGGAATCTAAAACTGGACTCACAGGAGAGGTTCAATTCATAGAAACTTAGAGTGTCAGTCCTCTTGTACTCAAGTCGGCATTGTGCCTTTTGTATTAAATTCGGATGCAATTTCTGTGTCTCATCGTCAATAAGAAGGTCCAAGGGATAGAGTAAACCTGAAGTGAAGCATCGGAATCTAAAACTGGACTCACAGGAGAGGTTCAAATCATAGAAACTTAGAGTGTCAGTCCTCTTGTACTCAAGACGGCATTGTGCCTTTTGTATTAAATGCGGATGCAATTTCTGTGTTTCATCGTCAATTAGACGGGCCAAGGTATACAGTAAACCTGAAGTGAAGCATCGGAATCAAAAACTGGACTCACAGGAGAGGTTCAATTCATAGAAACTTAGAGTGTCAGTCCTCTTGTACTCAAGTCGGCATTGTGCCTTTTGTATTAAATTCGGATGCAATTTCTGTGTCTCATCGTCAATAAGAAGGTCCAAGGGATAGAGTAAACCTGAAGTGAAGCATCGGAATCTAAAACTGGACTCACAGGAGAGGTTCAAATCATAGAAAGTTAGAGTGTCAGTCCATTTGTACTTAAGTCGGCGAAGTGCCTTTTGTATTAAATTCGGATGCGATTTCTGTGTTTCATCGTCAATAAGAAGGTCCGAGGGATACAGTAAACCTGAAGTGAAGCATCGGAATCTAAAACTGGACTCACAGGAGAGGTTCAAATCATAGAAAGTTATAGTGTCAGTCCTCTTGTACTTAAGTCGGCATTGTGCCTTTTGTATTAAATGCGGATGCAATTTCTGTGTTTCATCGTCAATAAGGCGGTCCAAGGAATACAGTAAACCTGAAGTGAAGCATCGGAATCTAAAACTGGACTCACTGGAGAGGTTCAATTCATAGAAACTTAGAGTGTCAGTCCTCTTGTACTTAAGTCGGCATTGTGCCTTTTGTATTAAATTCGGTTGCAATTTCTGTGTTTCATCGTCAATAAGACCGTCCAAAGTATACCGTAAACCTGAAGTGAAGCATCGGAATGTAAAACCGGACTCACAGGAGAGGTTCAAATCATAGAAAGTTAGAGTGTCAGTCCTCTTGTACTTAAGTCGGCATTGTGCTTTTTGTATTAAATTGGGATGCAATTTCTGTGTTTCATCGTCCATAAGTAGGTCCAAGGGATACAGTAAACATGAAGTGTAGAATCGGAATCTAAAACTGGACTCACAGGAGAGGTTCAAATCATGGAAAGTTAGAGTGTCAGTCCCCTTGTACTTATGTCGGCATTATGCCTTTTGCATTAAATTCGGATGCAATTTCTCTGTTTCATCGTCAATAAGAAGGTCCAAGGGATACAGTAAACCTGAAGTGAAGCATCGGAATGTAAAACCGGACTCACAGGAGAGGTTCAAATCATAGAAAGCTACAGTATCAGCCCACTTGTACTTAAGTGGGCATTGTGACTTTTTCATTAAATTCGGATGCAAATTCTTGTTTTCATTGACAATAAGAAGGTTCCAGGGACACAGTAAACCTGAAGTGAAGTATCGGAATGTAAAACCGGACTCACAGGAGAGGTTCAAATCATAGAAAGTTATAGTGTCAGTCCTCTTCTACTTAAGTCGGCATTGTGCCTTTTGTAGTAAATTCGGATGCAATTCCTGTGTTTCATCGTCAATAAGAAGGTAGAAGCTTTACAGTAAACCCGAAGTGAAGCATCGGAATCTAAAACTGGACTCACAGGAGAGGTTCAATTCATAGAAACTTAGAGTGTCAGTCCTCTTGTACTCAAGTCGGCATTGTGCCTTTTGTATTAAATTCGGATGCAATTTCTGTGTCTCATCGTCAATAAGAAGGTCCAAGGGATAGAGTAAACCTGAAGTGAAGCATCGGAATCTAAAACTGGACTCACAGGAGAGGTTCAAATCATAGAAACTTAGAGTGTCAGTCCTCTTGTACTCAAGACGGCATTGTGCCTTTTGTATTAAATGCGGATGCAATTTCTGTGTTTCATCGTCAATTAGACGGGCCAAGGTATACAGTAAACCTGAAGTGAAGCATCGGAATCAAAAACTGGACTCACAGGAGAGGTTCAATTCATAGAAACTTAGAGTGTCAGTCCTCTTGTACTCAAGTCGGCATTGTGCCTTTTGTATTAAATTCGGATGCAATTTCTGTGTCTCATCGTCAATAAGAAGGTCCAAGGGATAGAGTAAACCTGAAGTGAAGCATCGGAATCTAAAACTGGACTCACAGGAGAGGTACAAATCATAGAAACTTAGAGTGTCAGTCCTCTTGTAATTCAGTCGGCAATGTGCCTTGTGTATTAAATTCGGATGCAATTTCTGTGTTTCATCGTCAATAAGAATGTCCACGGGATACAGTAAACCTGAAGTGGAGCATTGGAATCTAAAACTGAACTCACAGTGGAGGTTCAAATCATAGAAAGTTAGAGTGTCAGTCTATTTGTACTTAAGTCGGCAATGTGCCTTTTGTATTAAATTCGGATGCGATTTCTGTGTTTCATCGTCAATAAGAAGGTCCAAGGGATACAGTAAACCTGAAGGGAAGCATCGGAATCTAAAACTGGACTCACAGGAGAGGTTCAAATCATAGAAAGTTAGAGTGTCAGTCCTCTTGTACTCAAGTCGGCATTGAGCCTTTTGTATTAAATTCGGATGCAATTTCTGTGTTTCATCGTCAATAAGAAGGTCCAAGAGATAGAGTAAACCTGATGTGAAGCATCGGAATCTAAAACTGGACTCACAGGAGAGGTTCAAATCATAGAAGCTTAGAGTTTCAGTCCTCTTGTACTTCAGTCGGCAATGTGCCTTGTGTATTAAATGCGGATGCAATTTCTGTGTTTCATCGTCAATTACACGGTCCTAGGTATACAGTAAACCTGAAGTGAAGCATCGGAATCTAAAACTGGACTCACAGGAGAGGTTCAAATTATAGAAAGTTAGAGTGTCAGTCCTCTTGTACTCAAGTCGGCATTGTGCCTTTTGTATTAAATTCGGATGCAATTTCTGTGTTTCATCGTCAATAAGAAGGTCCACGGGATACAGTAAACATGAAGTGTAGCATCGCCACCTAAAACTGGACTCACAGGAGAGGTTCAAATCATAGAGAGTTAGAGTGTCAGTCCTCTTGTACTTAAGTCGGCATTATGTCTTTTGCATTAAATTCGGATGCAATTTCTCTGTTTCATCGGCAATAAGAAGGTCCAAGGGATACACTAAACCTGAAGTGAAGCTTCGGAATCTAAACCTGGCCTCACAAGAGAGGTTCAAATCATAGAAAGTTAGTGTCAGTCCTCTTCTACTTAAATGGGCATTGTGCCTTTTGTATTTAATCCGGATGCAATTTCTGTGTTTCATCGTCAATAAGAAGGTCCAAGGGATACAGTAAACCTGAAGTGAAGCACCAGTACCTAAAACTGGACTCACAGGAGAGGTCCTAATCATAGAGAGTCAGAGTGTCAGTCCTCTTGTACTTAAGTCGGCATTGTGCCTTTTTGTATTAAATTCGAATGCAATTTCTGTGTTTCATCGTCAATAAGAAGGTCCAAGGGATACAGTAAACCTGAAGTGAAGCATCGGAATCTAAAACTGGACTCACAGGAGAGGCTCTAATCATAGAGAGTTAGAGTGTCAGTCCTCTTGTACTTGAGTCGGCATTGTGCCTTTTGTATTAAATTCGGATGCAATTTCTGTGTTTCATCGTCAATATGAAGGTAGAAGATATACAGTAACCCGAAGTGATCCATCGGAATGTAAAACTGGACTCACAGGAGAGGTTCAAATCATAGAAAGTAAGAGTGTCAGTCCTCTTGTACGTAAGTCGGCATTGTGCCTTTTGTATTAAATTCGGATGGAATTTCTGTGTTTCATCGTCAATAAGAAGGTCCAAGGGATACAGTAAACCTGATGTGAAGCATCGGAATCTAAAACTGGACTCACAGGAGAGGTTCAAATCATACAAAGTTAGAGTGTCAGTCCTCTTCTACTTAAGTCGGCATTGTGCCTTTTGTAGTAAATTCGGATGCAATTTCTGTGTTTCATCGTCAATAAGAAGGTAGAAGCTATACAGTAAACCAGAAGTGAAGCATCGGAATGTAAAACTGGACTCACAGGAGAGGTTCAAATCATAGTTAGAGTGTCAGTCCCCTTGTACGTAAGTCGGCATTGTGCCTTTGGTATTAAATTCGATGCAATTTCTGTGTTTCATCGTCAATAAGAAGGTGCAAGGTATACAGTAAACCTGAAGTGAATCATCGGAATCTAAAACTGGACTCACAGGAGAGGTTCAAATCATAGAAAGCTAGAGTGCCAGTCCTCTTGTACATAAGTCGGCATTGTGCTTTTTGTATTAAATTCAGATGCAATTTCTGTGTTTCATCGTCAATAAGAAGGTCCAAGGGATACAGTAAACATGAAGTGTAGCATCGGAATCTAAAACTGGACTCACTGGAGAGGTTCAAATCATAGAAAGTTAGAGTGTCAGTCCTCTTGTACTCAAGTCGGCATTGTGCCTTTTGTATTAAATTCGGAAGCAATTTCTGTGTTTCATCGTCAATAAGAAGGTCCAAGGGATAGAGTAAACCTGAAGTGAAGCATCGGAATCTAAAACTGGACTCACAGGAGAGGTTCAAATCATAGAAACTTATAGTGTCAGTCCTCTTGTACTTCAGTCGGCAATGTGCCTTGTGTATTAAATTCGGATGCAATTTCTGTGTTTCATCGTGAATAAGAAGGTCCACGGGATACAGAAAACCTGAAGTGGAGCATCGGAATCTAAAACAGGACTAACAGGAGAGGTTCAAATCATAGAAAGTTAGAGTGTCACTCCACTTGTATTTAAGTCGGCATTGTGCCTTTATCATTAAATTCGGATGCAATTTCTTGGTTTCACGACAATAAGAAGGTCCCAGGGACACATTAAACCTGAAGTGAAGCATTGGATTCTAAAACTAGACTCTCAGGAGAGGTTCAAATCATAGAAAGTTTGAGTGTCAGTCCTCTTCTACTGAAGTCGGCATTGTGCCTCTTGTAGTAAATTCGGATGCAATTTCTGTGTTTCATCGTCAATAAGAAGGTAGAAGCTATACAGTAAACCAGAAGTGAAGCATCGGAATGTAAAACTGGACTCACAGGAGAGGTTCAAATCATAGTTAGAGTGTCAGTCCCCTTGTACGTAAGTCGGCATTGTGCCTTTGGTATTAAATTCGATGCAATTTCTGTGTTTCATCGTCAATAAGAAGGTGCAAGGTATACAGTAAACCTGAAGTGAATCATCGGAAACTAAAACTGGACTCACAGGAGAGGTTCAAATCATAGAAAGCTAGAGTGCCAGTCCTCTTGTACATAAGTCGGCATTGTGCTTTTTGTATTAAATTCAGATGCAATTTCTGTGTTTCATCGTCAATAAGAAGGTCCAAGGGATACAGTAAACATGAAGTGTAGCATCGGAATCTAAAACTGGACTCACTGGAGAGGTTCAAATCATAGAAAGTTAGAGTGTCAGTCCTCTTGTACTCAAGTCGGCATTGTGCCTTTTGTATTAAATTCGGAAGCAATTTCTGTGTTTCATCGTCAATAAGAAGGTCCAAGGGATAGAGTAAACCTGAAGTGAAGCATCGGAATCTAAAACTGGACTCACAGGAGAGGTTCAAATCATAGAAACTTATAGTGTCAGTCCTCTTGTACTTCAGTCGGCAATGTGCCTTGTGTATTAAATTCGGATGCAATTTCTGTGTTTCATCGTCAATAAGAAGGTCCACGGGATACAGAAAACCTGAAGTGGAGCATCGGAATCTAAAACTGGACTAACAGGAGAGGTTCAAATCATAGAAAGTTAGAGTGTCACTCCACTTGTACTTAAGTCGGCATTGTGCCTTTATCATTAAATTCGGATGCAATTTCTTGGTTTCACGACAATAAGAAGGTCCCAGGGACACATTAAACCTGAAGTGAAGCATTGGATTCTAAAACTAGACTCTCAGGAGAGGTTCAAATCATAGAAAGTTTGAGTGCCAGTCCTCTTGTACATAAGTCGGCATTCTGCCTTTTGTAGTAAATTCGGATGCAATTTCTGTGTTTCATCGTCAATAAGAAGGTAGAAGCTATACAGTAAACCCGAAGTGAAGCATCAGAATCTAAAACTGGACTCACAGGAGAGGTTAAAATCATAGAAAGTTAGAAATTGCATCGAATTTAATTCAAAATGCACAATGCCGACTTACGTACAAGAGGACTGACACTCTGTGTTTCATCGTCAATAAGAAGGTCCAAGGGATACAGTAAACATGAAGTGTAGCATCGGAACCTAAAACTGGACTCACAGGAGAGGTTCAAATCATAGAGAGTTAGAGTGTCAGTCCTCTTGTACTTAAGTCGGCATTTTGTCTTTTGCATTAAATTCGGATGCAATTTCTCTGTTTCATCGGCAATAAGAAGGTCCAAGGGATACACTAAACCTGAAGTGAAGCTTCGGAATCTAAACCTGGCCTCACAAGAGAGGTTCAAATCATAGAAAGTTAGTGTCAGTCATCTTCTACTTAAATGGGCATTGTGCCTTTTGTATTAAATCCGGATGCAATTTCTGTGTTTCATCGTCAATAAGAAGGTCCAAGGGATACAGTAAACCTGAAGTGAAGCATCAGAACCTAAAACTGGACTCACAGGAGAGGTTCTAATCATAGAGAGTCAGAGTGTCAGCCCTCTTGTACTTAAGTCGGCATTGTGCCTTTTTGTATTAAATTCGAATGCAATTTCTGTGTTTCATCGTCAATAAGAAGGTCCAAGGGATACAGTAAACCTGAAGTGAAGCATCGGAATCTAAAACTGGACTCACAGGAGAGGTTCTAATCATAGAGAGTTAGAGTGTCAGTCCTCTTGTACTTGAGTCAGCATTGTGCCTTTTGTATTAAATTCGGATGCAATTTCTGTGTTTCATCGTCAGTATGAAGGTAGAAGCTATACAGTAACCCGAATTGATCCATCGGAATCTAAAACTGGACTCACAGGAGAGGTTCAAATCATAGAAAGTAAGAGTGTCAGTCCTCTTGTACGTAAGTCGGCATTGTGCCTTTTGTATTAAATTCAGATGCAATTTCTGTGTTTTTAATCGTCAATAAGAAGGTCCAAGGGACACAGTAAACCTGATGTGAAGCATCGGAATCTAAAACTGGACTCACTGGAGAGGTTCAAATCATAGAAAGTTAGAGTGTCAGTCCTCTTCTACTTAAGTCGGCATTGTGCCTTTTGTAGTAAATTCGGATGCAATTTCTGTGTTTCATCGTCAATAAGAAGGTAGAAGCTATACAGTAAACCAGAAGTGAAGCATTGGAAACTAAAACTGGACTCACAGGAGAGGTTCAAATCATAGTTAGAGTGTCAGTCCCCTTGTACGTAAGTCGGCATTGTGCCTTTGGTAATAAATTCGATGCAATTTCTGTGTTTCATCGTCAATAAGAAGGTGCAAGGTATACAGTAAACCTGAAGTGAATCATCGGAATCTAAAACTGGACTCACAGGAGAGGTTCAAATCATAGAAAGCTAGAGTGCCAGTCCTCTTGTACTTAAGTCGGCATTGTGCTTTTTGTATTAAATTCGGATGCAATTTCTGTGTTTCATCGTCAATAAGAAGGTCCTAGGGATACAGTAAACATGTCGTGTAGCATCGGAATCTGAAACTGGACTCACGGAGAGGTTCAAATCATGGAAACTTAGAGTGTCAGTCCCCTTGTACTTATGTCGGCATTATGCCTTTTGCATTAAATTCGGATGCAATTTCTCTGTTTCATCGTCAGTAAGAAGGTCCAAGAGATACAGTAAACCAGAGGTGAAGCTTCGGAATCTGAAACTGGCCTCACAGGAGAGGTTCAAATCATAGAAAGTTAGTGTCAGTCCTCTTCTACTTAAATCGGCATTGTGCATTTTGTATTATCCGGATGCAATTTCTGTGTTTCATCGTCAATAAGAAGGTCCAAGGGATACAGTATGCCTGAAGTGAAGCATCGGAATGTAAAACCGGACACACAGGAGAGGTTCAAATCATAGAAAGCTACAGTGTCAGTCCACTTGTACTTAAGTGGGCATTGTGACTTTTTCATTAAATTCGGATGCAAATTCTTGTTTTCATTGACAATAAGAAGATCCCAGGGACACAGTAAACCTGAAGTGAAGCATCGGAATCTAAAACAGGACTCACAGGAGAGGTTCAAATCATAGAAAGTTAGAGTGTCAGTCCACTTGTACTTAAGTCGGCATTGTGCTTTTTGTATTAAATTCGGATGCAATTTCTCTGTTTCATCGTCAATAAGACGGCCCAAAGTATACAGTAAACCAGAAGTGAAGCATCGGAATGTAAAACCGGACTCGCAGGAGAGGTTCAAATCATAGAAAGTTATAGTGTCAGTCCTCTTGTACTTAAGTCGGCATTGTGCCTTTTGTATTAAATGCGGATGCAATTTCTGTGTTTCATCGTCAATTAGACGGGCCAAGGTATACAGTAAACTTGAAGTGAAGCATCGGAATCTAAAACTGGACTCACAGGAGAGGTTCAATTCATAGAAACTTAGAGTGTCAATCCTCTTGTACTTAAGTCGGCATTGTGCCTTTTGTATTAAATTCGGATGCAATTTCTGTGTTTCATCGTCAATAAGACGGTCCAAAGTATACAGTAAACCTGAAGTGAAGCATCGGAATGTAAAACCGGACTCACAGGAGAGGTTCAAATCATAGAAAGTTAGAGTGTCAGTCCTCTTCTACTTAAGTCGGCATTGTGCCTTTTGTAGTAAATTCGGATGCAATTCCTGTGTTTCATCGTCAATAAGAAGGTAGAAGCTTTACAGTAAACCCGAAGTGAAGCATCGGAATCTAAAACTGGACTCACAAGAGAGGTTCTAATCATAGAAAGTTAGAGTGTCAGTCCTCTTGTACGTAAGTCGGCATTGTGCCTTTTGTATTAAATTCGGATGCAATTTCTGTGTTTCATCGTCAATAAGAAGGTCCAAGGGATACACTAAACCTGAAGGGAAGCATCGGAATCTAAAACTGGACTCACAGGAAAGTTTCAAATCATAGAAAGTTATAGTGTCAGTCCTCTTGTACTTAAGTCGGCATTGTGCCTTTTGTATTAAATGCGGATGCAATTTCTGTGTTTCATCGTCAATTAGATGGTATAAGGTATACAGTAAACCTGAAGTGAAGCATCGGAATCTAAAACTGGACTCACAGGAGATGTTCAAATCATAGAAAGTTTGAGTGTCAGTCCTCATGTACTCAAGTCGGCATTGTGCCTTTTGTATTAAATTCGGATGCAATTTCTGTGTTTCATCGTCAATAAGAAGGTTCATGGGATAGAGTAAACCTGAAGTGAAGCATCGGAATCTAAAACTGGACTCACAGGAGAGGTTCAAATCATAGAAACTTAGAGTGTCAGTCCTCTTGTACTTCAGTCGGCAATGTGCCTTGTGTATTAAATTCGGATGCAATTTCTGTGTTTCATCGTCAATAAGAAGGTCCACGGGTACAGTAAACCTGAAGTGGAGCATCGGAATCTAAAACTGCACTATCAGGAGAGGTTCAAATCATAGAAAGTTAGAGTGTCACTCCACTTGTACTTAAGTCGGCATTGTGCCTTTATCATTAAATTCGGATGCAATTTCTTGGTTTCACGACAATAAGAAGGTCCTAGGGACACATTAAACCTGAAGTGAAGCATTGGAATCTAAAACTAGACTCTCAGGAGAGGTTCAAATCATAGAAAGTTTGAGTGTCAGTCCTCTTCTACTTAAGTCGGCATTGTGCCTTTTGTAGTAAATTCGGATGCAATTTCTGTGTTTCATCGTCAATAAGAAGGTAGAAGCTATACAGTAAACCAGAAGTGAAGCATCGGAATCTAAAACTGGACTCACAGGAGAGGTTCAAATCATAGTCAGAGTGTCAGTCCACTTGTACTTAAGTCGGCATTGTGCTTTTTGTATTAAATTCGGATGCAATTTCTCTGTTTCATCGTCAATGAGACGGTCCAAAGTATACAGTAAGCCTGAAGTGAAGCATCGGAATGTAAAACCGGACTCACAGGAGAGGTTCAAATCATAGAATGCTACAGTGTCATTCCACTTGTACTTAAGTGGGCATTGTGACTTTTTCATTAAATTCAGATGCAAATTCTTGTTTTCATTGACAATAAGAAGATCCCAGGGACACAGTAAACCTGAAGTGAAGCATCGGAATCTAAAACAGGACTCACAGGAGAGGTTCAAATCATAGAAAGTTAGAGTGTCAGTCCACTTGTACTTAAGTCGGCATTGTGCTTTTTGTATTAAATTCGGATGCAATTTCTCTGTTTCATCGTCAATAAGACGGTCCAAAGTATACAGTAAGCCTGAAGTGAAGCATCGGAATGTAAAACCGGACTCACAGGAGAGGTTCAAATCATAGAATGCTACAGTGTCAGTCCACTTGTACTTAAGTGTGCATTGTGACTTTTTCATTAAATTCGGATGCAAATTCTTGTTTTCATTGACAATAAGAAGGTCCCAGGGACACAGTAAACCTGAAGTGAAGCATCGGAATCTAAAACAGGACTCACAGGAGAGGTTCAATTAATAGAAAGTTAGAGTGTCAGTCCACTTGTACTTAAGTCGGCATTGTGCTTTTTGTATTAAATTCGGATGCAATTTCTCTGTTTCATCGTCAATAAGACGGTCCAAAGTATACAGTAAACCTGAAGTGAAGCATCGGAATGTAAAACCGGACTCGCAGGAGAGGTTCAAATCATAGAAAGCTAGAGTGCCAGTCCTCTTGTACTTAAGTCGGCATTGTGCTTTTTGTATTAAATTCGGATGCAATTTCTCTGTTTCATCGGCAATAAGAAGGTCCAAGGGATACACTAAACCTGAAGTGAAGCTTCGGAAATTAAACCTGGCCTCACAAGAGAGGTTCAAATCATAGAAAGTTAGTGTCAGTCCTCTTCTACTTAAATGGGCATTGTGCGTTTTGTATTAAATCCGGATGCAATTTCTGTGTTTCATCGTCAATAAGAAGGTCCAAGGGATACAGTAAACCTGAAGTGAAGCATCAGAACCTAAAACTGGACTCACAGGAGAGGTTCTAATCATAGAGAGTCAGAGTGTCAGTCCTCTTGTACTTAAGTCGGCATTGTGCATTTTTGTATTAAATTCGAATGCAATTTCTGTGTTTCATCGTCAATAAGAAGGTCCAAGGGATACAGTAAACCTGAAGTGAAGCATCGGAATCTAAAACTGGACTCACAGGAGAGGTTCTAATCATAGAGAGTTAGAGTGTCAGTCCTCTTGTACTTGAGTTGGCATTGTGCCTTTCGTATTAAATTCGGATGCAATTTCTGTGTTTCATCGTCAATATGAAGGTAGAAGCTATACTGTAACCCGAAGTGATCCATCGGAATCTAAAACTGGACTCACAGGAGAGGTTCAAATCATAGAAAGTAAGAGTGTCAGTCCTCTTGTACGTGAGTCGGCATTGTGCCTTTTGTATTAAATTCGGATGCAATTTCTGTGTTTCATCGTCAATAAGAAGGTCCAAGGGATACAGTAAACCTGATGTGAATCATCGGAATCTAAAACTGGACTCACAGGAGAGGTTCAAATCATAGAAAGTTAGAGTGTCAGTCCTCTTCTACTTAAGTCGGCATTGTGCCTTTTGTAGTAAATTCGGATGCAATTTCTGTGTTTCATCGTCAATAAGAAGGTAGAAGCTATACAGTAAACCAGAAGTGAAGCATCGGAATCTAAAACTGGACTCACAGGAGAGGTTCAAATCATAGTTAGAGTGTCAGTCCCCTTGTACGTAAGTCGGCATTGTGCCTTTGGTATTAAATTCGATGCAATTTCTGTGTTTCATCGTCAATAAGAAGGTGCAAGGTATACAGTAAACCTGAAGTGAATCATCGGAATCTAAAACTGGACTCACAGGAGAGGTTCAAATCATAGAAAGCTAGAGTGCCAGTCCTCTTGTACTTAAGTCGGCATTGTGCTTTTTGTATTAAATTCGGATGCAATTTCTGTGTTTCATCGTCAATAAGAAGGTCCAAGGGATACAGTAAACATGAAGTGTAGCATCGGAATCTAAAAATGGACTCACAGGAGAGGTTCAAATAGTGGAAAGTTAGAGTGTCAGTCCCCTTGTACTTAAGTAGGCATTATGCCTTTTGCATTAAATTCGGATGCAATTTCTCTGTTTCATCGTCAATAAGAAGGTCCAAGAGATACAGTAAACATGAGGTGAAGCTTCGGAATCTGAAACTGGCCTCACAGGAGAGGCTCAAATCATAGAAAGTTAGTGTCAGTCCTCTTCTACTTAAATCGGCATTGTGCATTTTGTATTATCCGGATGCAATTTCTGTGTTTCATCGTCAATAAGAAGGTCCAAGGGATACAGTAAGCCTGAAGTGAAGCATCGGAATGTAAAACCGGACTCACAGGAGAGGTTCAAATCATAGAATGCTACAGTGTCAGTCCACTTGTACTTAAGTGGGCATTGTGACTTTTTCATTAAATTCGGATGCAAATTCTTGTTTTCATTGGCAATAAGAAGGTCCCAGGGACACAGTAAACCTGAAGTGAAGCATCGGAATCTAAAACAGGACTCACAGGAGAGGTTCAATTCATAGAAAGTTAGAGTGTCAGTCCACTTGTACTTAAGTCGGCATTGTGCTTTTTGTATTAAATTCGGATGCAATTTCTCTGTTTCATCGTCAATAAGACGGTCCAAAGTATACAGTAAACCTGAAGTGAAGCATCGGAATGTAAAACCGGACTCGCAGGAGAGGTTCAAATCATAGAAAGTTATAGTGTCAGTCCTCTTGTACTTAAGTCGGCATTGTGCCTTTTGTATTAAATGCGGATGCAATTTCTGTGTTTCATCGTCAATTAGACGGGCCAAGGTATACAGTAAACCTGAAGTGAAGCATCAGAATCTAAAACTGGACTCACAGGAGAGGTTCAATTCATAGAAACTTAGAGTGTCAATCCTCTTGTACTTAAGTCGGCATTGTGCCTTTTGTATTAAATTCGGATGCAATTTCTGTGTTTCATCGTCAATAAGACGGTCCAAAGTATACAGTAAACCTGAAGTGAAGCATCGGAATGTAAAACCGGACTCACAGGAGAGGTTCAAATCATAGAAAGTTAGAGTGTCAGTCCTCTTCTACTTAAGTCGGCATTGTGCCTTTTGTAGTAAATTCGGATGCAATTCCTGTGTTTCATCGTCAATAAGAAGGTAGAAGCTTTACAGTAAACCCGAAGTGAAGCATCGGAATCTAAAACTGGACTCACAAGAGAGGTTCAAATCATAGAAAGTTAGAGTGTCAGTCCTCTTGTACGTAAGTCGGCATTGTGCCTTTTGTATTAAATTCGGATGCAATTTCTGTGTATCATCGTCAATAAGAAGGTCCAAGGGATACAGTAAACCTGAAGGGAAGCATCGGAATCTAACACTGGACTCACAGGAAAGTTTCAAATCATAGAAAGTTATAGTGTCAGTCCTCTTGTACTTAAGTCGGCATTGTGCCTTTTGTATTAAATGCGGATGCAATTTCTGTGTTTCATCGTCAATTAGATGGTCCAAGGTATACAGTAAACCTGAAGTGAATCATCGGAATCTAAAACTGGACTCACAGGAGAGGTTCAAATCATAGAAAGTTTGAGTGTCAGTCCTCTTGTACTCAAGTCGGCATTGTGCCTTTTGTATTAAATTCGGATGCAATTTCTGTGTTTCATCGTCAATAAGAAGGTCCATGGGATAGAGTAAACTTGAAGTGAAGCATCGGAATCTAAAACTGGACTCACAGGAGAGGTTCTAATCATAGAGAGTTAGAGTGTCAGTTCTCTTGTACTTGAGTCGGCATTGTGCCTTTCGTATTAAATTCGGATGCAATTTCTGTGTTTCATCGTCAATATGAAGGTAGAAGCAATACAGTAACCCGAAGTGATCCATCGGAATCTAAAACTGGACTCACAGGAGAGGTTCAAATCATAGAAAGTAAGAGTGTCAGTCCTCTTGTACGTAAGTCGGCATTGTGCCTTTTGTATTAAATTCGGATGCAATTTCTGTGTTTCATCGTCAATAAGAAGGTCCAAGGGATACAGTAAACCTGATGTGAAGCATCGGAATCTAAAACTGGACTCACAGGAGAGGTTCAAATCATAGAAAGTTAGAGTGTCAGTCCTCTTCTACTTAAGTCGGCATTGTGCCTTTTGTAGTAAATTCGGATGCAATTTCTGTGTTTCATCGTCAATAAGAAGGTAGAAGCTATACAGTAAACCAGAAGTGAAGCATCGGAATCTAAAACTGGACTCACAGGAGAGGTTCAAATCATAGTTAGAGTGTCAGTCCCCTTGTACGTAAGTCGGCATTGTGCCTTTGTTATTAAATTCGATGCAATTTCTGTGTTTCATCGTCAATAAGAAGGTGCATGGTATACAGTAAACCTGAAGTGAATCATCGGAATCTAAAACTGGACTCACAGGAGAGGTTCAAATCATAGAAAGCTAGAGTGCCAGTCCTCTTGTACTTAAGTCGGCTTTGTGCTTTTTGTATTAAATTCGGATGCAATTTCTGTGTTTCATCGTCAATAAGAAGGTCCAAGGGATACAGTAAACATGAAGTGTAGCATCGGAATCTAAAACTGGACTCACAGGAGAGGTTCAAATCATGGAAAGTTAGAGTGTCAGTCCCCTTGTACTTAAGTCGGCATTATGCCTTTTGCATTAAATTCGGATGCAATTTCTCTGTTTCATCGTCAATAAGAAGGTCCAAGAGATACAGTAAACCTGAGGTGAAGCTTCGGAATCTGAAACTGGCCTCACAGGAGAGGTTCAAGTCATAGAAAGTTAGTGTCAGTCCTCTTCTACTTAAATCGGCATTGTGCATTTTGTATTATCCGGATGCAATTTCTGTGTTTCATCGTCAATAAGAAGGTCCAAGGGATACAGTAAGCCTGAAGTGAAGCATCGGAATGTAAAACCGGACTCACAGGAGAGGTTCAAATCATAGAAAGCTACAGTGTCAGTCCACTTGTACTTAAGTGGGCATTGTGACTTTTTCATTAAATTCGGATGCAAATTCTTGTTTTCATTGACAATAAGAAGGTCCCAGGGACACAGTAAACCTGAAGTGAAGCATCGGAATCTAAAACAGGACTCACAGGAGAGGTTCAAATCATAGAAAGTTAGAGTGTCAGTCCACTTGTACTTAAGTCGGCATTGTGCTTTTTGTATTAAATTCGGATGCAATTTCTCTGTTTCATCGTCAATAAGACGGTCCAAAGTATACAGTAAACTTGAAATGAAGCATCGGAATGTAAAACCGGACTCACAGGAGAGGTTCAAATCATAGAAATTTATAGTGTCAGTCCTCTTGTACTTAAGTCGGCATTGTGCCTTTTGTATTAAATGCGGATGCAATTTCTGTGTTTCATCGTCAATTAGACGGGCCAAGGTATACAGTAAACCTGAAGTGAAGCATCGGAGTCTAAAACTGGACTCACAGGAGAGGTTCAATGCATAGAAACTTAGAGTGTCAGTCCTCCTGTACTTAAGTCGGCATTGTGCCTTTTGTATTAAATTCGGATGCAATTTCTATGTTTCATCGTCAATAAGACGGTCCAAAGTATACAGTAAACCTGAAGTGAAGCATCGGAATGTAAAACCGGACTCACAGGAGAGGTTCAAATCATAGAAAGTTAGAGTGTCAGTCCTCTTCTACTTAAGTCGGCATTGTGCCTTTTGTAGTAAATTCGGATGCAATTCCTGTGTTTCATCGTCAATAAGAAGGTAGAAGCTTTACAGTAAACCCGAAGTGAAGCATCGGAATCTAAAACTGGACTCACAAGAGAGGTTCAAATCATAGAAAGTTAGAGTGTCAGTCCTCTTGTACTTAAGTCGGCATTGTGCCTTTTGTATTAAATGCGGATGCAATTTCTGTGTTTCATCGTCAATAAGAAGGTCCAAGGGATACAGTAAACCTGAAGGGAAGCATCGGAATCTAAAACTGGACTCACAGGAAAGTTTCAAATCATAGAAAGTTATAGTGTCAGTCCTCTTGTACTTAAGTCGGCATTGTGCCTTTTGTATTAAATGCGGATGCAATTTCTGTGTTTCATCGTCAATTAGATGGTCCAAGGTATACAGTAAACCTGAAGTGAAGCATCGGAATCTAAAACTGGACTCACAGGAGAGGTTCAAATCATAGAATGTTTGAGTGTCAGTCCTCTTGTACTCAAGTCGGCATTGTGCCTTTTGTATTAAATTCGGATGCAATTTCTGTGTTTCATCGTCAATAAGAAGGTCCATGGGATAGAGTAAACCTGAAGTGAAGCATCGGAATCTAAAACTGGACTCACAGGAGAGGTTCAAATCATAGAAACTTAGAGTGTCAGTCCTCTTGTACTTCAGTCGGCAATGTGCCTCGTGTATTAAATTCGGATGCAATTTCTGTGTTTCATCGTCAATGAGAAGGTCCACGGGTACAGTAAACCTGAAGTGGAGCATCGGAATCTAAAACTGGACTGTCAGGAGAGGTTCAAATCATAGAAAGTTAGAGTGTCACTCCACTTGTACTTAAGTCGGCATTGTGCCTTTATCATTAAATTCGGATGCAATTTCATGGTTTCACGACAATAAGAAGGTCCCAGGGACACATTAAACCTGAAGTGAAGCATTGGAATCTAAAACTAGACTCTCAGGAGAGGTTCAAATCATAGAAAGTTTGAGTGTCAGGCCTCTTGTACATAAGTCGGCATTATGCCTTTTGTAGTAAATTTGGATGCAATATCTGTGTTTCATCGTCAATAAGAAGGTAGAAGCTATACAGTAAACCCGAAGTGAAGCATCAGAATCTAAAACTGGACACACAGGAGAGGTTAAAATCATAGAAAGTTAGAAATTGCATCGAATTTAATAGAAAATGCACAATGCCGACTTACGTACAAGAGGACTGACACTCTGTGTTTCATCGTCAATAAGAAGGTCCAACGGATACAGTAAACATGAAGTGTAGCATCGGAACCTACAACTGGACTCACAGGAGAGGTTCAAATCATGGAAAGTTAGAGTGTCAGTCCTCTTGTACTTAAGTCGGCATTATGCCTTTTGCATTAAATTCGGATGCAATTTCTCTGTTTCATCGGCAATAAGAAGGTCCAAGGGATACACTAAACCTGAAGTGAAGCTTTGGAATCTAAACCTGGCCTCAAAAGAGAGGTTCAAATCATAGAAAATTAGTGTCAGTCCTCTTCTACTTAAATAGGCATTGTGCCTTTTGTATTAAATCCGGATGCAATTTCTGCGTTTCATCGTCAATAAGAAGGTCCAAGGGATAAAGTAAACCTGAAGTGATGCATCAGAACCTAAAACTGGACTCACAGGAGAGGTTCAAATCATAGAGAGTCAGAGTGTCAGTCCTCTTATACTTAAGTCGGCATTGTGCCTTTTGTATTAAATTCGGATGCAATTTCTGTGTTTCATCGTCAATAAGAAGGTCCAAGGGATACAGTAAACCTGAATTGAAGCATCGGAATCTAAAACTGGACTCACAGGAGAGGTTCAAATCACAGAGAGTTAGAGTGTCAGTCCTCTTGTACTTAAGTCGGCATTGTGCTTTTTGTATTAAATTCGGATGCAATTTCTGTGTTTCATTGTCAATAAGATTGTCCAAGGGATACAGTAAACCTGAAGTGAAGCATCGGAAACTTAAACTGGACTCACAGGACAAGTTTATATCATAGATAGCAAGAGTGTCAGTCCACTTGGACTTAAGTCGGCATTGTGCCTTTTGTATAAAATTTGGATGCAATTTCTGTGTTTCATCGTCAATAAGAAGGTCCAAGGGATACAGTAAACCTGAAGTGAAGCATCGGAATCTAAAACTGGACTCACAGGAGAGGTTCAAATCATAGAGAGTTAGAGTGTCAGTCCTCTTGTACTTAAGTCGGCATTGTGCCTTTTGTATTAAAATCGGATGCAATTTCTGTGTTTCATCGACAATAAGAAGGTCCAAGGGATACAGTAAACCTGAAGTGAAGCATCGGAACCTAAAATTGGACTCACAGGAGAGGTTCAAATCATAGAAAGTTAGTATCAGTCCTCTTCTTCTTAAATCGGCAATGTGCCTTTTGTATTAAATCCGGATGCAATTTCTGTGTTTCATCGTCAATAAGAAGGTCCAAGGGATACACTAAACCTGAAGTGAAGCATCGGAATCTAAAACTGGACTCACAGGAGAGGTTCAAATCATAGAGAGTTAGAGTGTCAGTCCTCTTGTACTTAAGTCGGCATTGTGCCTTTTGTATTAAAATCGGATGCAATTTCTGTGTTTCATCGACAATAAGAAGGTCCAAGGGATACAGTAAACCTGAAGTGAAGCAGCGGAATCTAAAACTGGACTCACAGGAGGGGTTCTAATCACAGAGAGTTAGAGTGTCAGTGCTCTTGTACTTAAGTCAGCGTTTTGCTTTTGTATTAAATTCGGATGCAATTTCTGTGTTTCATCGTCAATAAGAAGGTTCTAGGGATGCAGTAAACCTGAAGTGAAGCATCGGAATCTAAAACTGGACTCACAGGAGAGGTTCAAATCATAGAGAGTTAGAATGTCAGTCCTCTTGGACTTAAGTCGGCATTGTGCCTTTTGTATTAAATTCGGAAGCAATTTCTGTGTTTCATCGTCAATAAGATGGTCCAAAGGATACAGTAAACCGGAAGTGAAGCATCGGATCTAAAACTGGTCTCACAGGAGAGGTTCAAATCATGGAATGTTAGAGGGTCAGTCCTCTTGTACTTAAGTCGGCATTGTGCCTTTTGTATTAAATTCGGATGCAATATCTGTGTTTCATCGTCAATAAGAAGGTCCAAGGGATACAGTAAACCTGAAGTGAAGCATCGGAATCTAAAACTGGATTCACAGGAGAGGTTCAAATCATAGAGAGTTAGAGTGTCAGTCCTCTTGTACTTAAGTCGGCATTGTGTCTTTTGTATTGAATTCGGATGCAATTTCTGTGTTTCATCATCAATAAGAAGGTCCAAGGGATACAGTAATCCTGTAGTGTAGCATCGGAATCTAAAACTGGACTCACAGGAGAGGCTCAAATCATAGAGAGTTGAGTGTCAGTCCTCTTGTACTTAAGTCGGCATTGTGCGTTTTGTGTTAAATTCGGATGCAATTTCTGTGTTTCATTGTCAGAAAGGAGGTCCAAGGGGTACAGTAAACCTGAAGTGAAGCATCGGAATGTAAAACTGGACTCACAGGAGAGGTTCAAATCATAGAGAATTAGAGTGTCAGTCCTCTTGTACTTAAGACGGCATTGTGCCTTTCGTATTAAATTCGGATGCAATTTCTGTGTTTCATCGTCAATAAGAAGGTCCAAGGGATATAGTAGACATGAAGTGAAGCATCGGAATCTAAAACTGGACCCACAGGAGAGGTTCAAATCATAGAGAGTTAGAGTGTCATTCCTCTTGTACTTAAGTCGGCATTGTGCTTTTTGTATTAAATTCGGATAGAATTTCTGTGTTTCAGCATCAATAAAAAGGCCCAAGGGATACAGTAAACCTGAAGTGAAGCATCGGAATCTAAAACTGGACACACAGGAGTGGTTCATATCATGGAAAGTTAGAGTGTCAGTCCTCTTGTACTTAAGTCGGCATTGTGCCTTTTGTAGTAAATTCGGATGCAATTCCTGTGTTTCATCGTCAATAAGAAGGTAGAAGCTATACAGTAAACCCGAAGTAAAGCATCGGAATCTAAAACTGGACTCACAAGAGAGGTTCAAATCATAGAAAGTTAGAGTGTCAGTCCTCTCGTACGTAAGTCGGCATTGTGCCTTTTGTATTAAATTCAGATGCAATTTCTGTGTTTCATCGTCAATAAGAAGGTCCAAGGGATTCAGTAAACCTGAAGTGAAGCATCGGAATCTAAAACTGGACTCACAGGAGAGGTTCAAATCATAGAAAGTTATAGTGTCAGTCCTCTTGTACTTATGTCGGCATTGTGCCTTTTGTATTAAATGCGGATGCAATTTCTGTGTTTCATCGTCAATTAGACGGTCCAAGGTATACAGTAAACCTTAAGTGAAGCATCGGAATCTAAAACTGGACTCACAGGGGAGGTTCAAATCATAGAAAGTTAGACTGTCAGTCCTCTTGTACTTACGTCGCCATTGTGCCTTTTGTATTAAATTCGGATGCAATTTCTGTGTTTCATCGTCAATAAGAAGGTAGAAGCTATACAGAAAACACGAAGTAAAGCATCGGAATCTAAAACTGGTCTCACAGGAGGGGTTCTAATCACAGAGAGTTAGAGTGTCAGTCCTCTTGTACTTAAGTCGGCATTGATACTTTTGTATAAAATTCGGATGCAATTTCTGTGTTTCATCGTCAATAAGAAGGTCCAAGGAATAGAGTAAACCTGAAGTGAAGCAGCGGAATCTAAAACTGGACTCACAGGAGGGGTTCTAATCACAGAGAGTTAGAGTGTCAGTCCTCTTGTACTTAAGTCGGCATTGTGCCTTTTGTATTAAATTCAGATGCAGTTTCTGTGTTTCATCGTCAATAAGAAGGTCCAAGGGATACAGTAAACCCGAAGTGAAGCATCGGAATCTAAAACTAGACTCACAGGGGAGTTTCTAATCATAGAGAGTTAGAGTGTTAGTCCTGATGTACCTAAGTCGGCATTGTGCCTTTTGTATTAAATTCGGATGCAATTTCTGTGTTTCATCGTCAATAAGAAGGTCCAAGGAATACAGTAAACCTGAAGTGAAGCATCGGTATCTAAAAGTGGACTCACACGAGGGATTCTAATCATAGAGAGTTAGAATGGCAGTTCTCTTGTACTTAAGTCGGCATTGTACCTTTTGTATTAAATTCGGATGCAATTTCTGTGTTTCATCGTCAATAAGAAGGTCCAAGGAATACAGTAAATCTGAAGTGAAACATTTGAATCTAATACTGGACTCACAGGAGAGGTAAAAATCATAGAGAGTTAGAGTGTCAGTCCTCTTGTACTTAAGTCGGCATTGTGCCTTTTTGTATTAAATTCGGATGCAATTTCTGTGTTTCATTGTCAATAACAAGGTCTTAGGGATACAGTAAACCTGAAGTGAAGCATCGGAAACTAAAGCTGGACTCACAGGAAAGGTTCATATCATAGAAAGTTAGAGTGTCAGTTCTCTTGTACTTAAGTCGGCATTGTGCCTTTTGTATTCAATTCGGATGCAATTTCTGTGTTTCATCGTCAATAAGAAGGTCCAAGGGATACAGTATACCTGAAGTGAAGCTTCGGAATCTAAAACTGGACTCACAGGAGAGGTTCAAATCATAGAGAGTTAGAGTGTCAGTCCTCTTGTACTTAAGTCGGCATTGTTCGTTTTGTATTAAATTCGGATGAAATTTCTGTGTTTCATCGTCAATAAGGAGGTCCACGGGATACAGTAAACTTGAAGTGAAGAATCGGAATGTAAAACTGGACTCACAGGAGAGGTTCAAATCATAGAGAGTTAGAGTGTCAGTCTTCTTGTACTTAAGTCGACATTGTGCTTTTTGTATTAAATTCGGATGCAATTTCTGTGTTTCATTGTCAATAAGAATGTCCAAGAGATACAGTAAACATGAAGTGAAGGATCGGAAACTAAAACTGGACTCACAGGACAGGTTCATATCATAGAAAGTTAGAGTGTCAGTCCTCTTGGACTTAAGTCGGCATTGTGCCTTTTGTATTAAATTCGGATGCAATTTCTGTGTTTCAACGTCAGCGAGAAGGTCCAAGGGATACAGTAAAACTGAAGTGAAGCATCGGAATCTAAAACTGGTCTCACAGGAGAGGTTCAAATCACAGAGATTTAGAGTGTCAGTCCTCTTGTACTTTATTTGGCATTATGAATTTTCCATTAAATTCGGACGCAATTTCTGTGTTTCATCGTCAATAATAAGATCCAAGGGATACAGTAAACCTGAAGTGATGCATTGGAATCCAAAACTGGTCTCACAGGAGAGGATCAAATCATAGAAAGTTAGTGTCAGTCCTATTCTACTTAACTCGGGATTGTGTCTTTTGTATTAAATCCGGATGCAATTCCTGTGTTTCATCGTCAATAAGAAGGTCCTAGGGATAAGGTAAACCTGATGTGAAGCATCGGAATCTAAATCTCGACTCACAGAAGAGGTTCAAATCATAGAGAGTTAGAGTGTTAGTCCTCTTGTACTTAAGTCGGCATTGCGCCTTTTGTATTAAATTCGGATGCAATTTCTGTGTTTCATCGTCAATAAGAAGGTCCAAGGGATACAGTAAACCTGAAGTGAAGCATCGGAATCTAAAACTGGACTCACAGGAGAGGTTCAAATCATAGATAGTTTGAGTGTCAGTCCTCCTGTACTTAAGTCGGCATTGTGCCTTTTGTATTAAATTCGGATGTAATTTCTGTGTTTCATTGCCAATAAGAAGGTCCTAGGGATACAGTAAACCGGTAGTGAAGCATCGGAAACTAAAACTGGACTCACAGGACAGGTTCATATCATAGAATGTTAGAGTGTCAGTCCTCTTGTACTTAAGTCGGCATTGTGCCTTTTGTATTAAATTCGGATGCAGTTTCTGTGTTTCATCGTCAATAAGAAGGTCCAAGGGATACAGTATACCTGAAGTGAAGCATCGGAATCTAAAGGTGGACTCGCAGGAGAGGTTCAAATCATGGAGAGTTAGAGTTTCAGTCCTCTTGTACTTAAGTCGGCATTGTGCCTTTTGTATTAAATCCGGATGCAATTTCTGTGTTTCATCGTCAATAAGAAGGTCCAAGGGATAAGGTAAACCTGAAGTGAAGCATGAAAATGTAAAACTGGACTCACAGAAGAGGTTTAAATCATAGAAAATTAGAGTGTCAGTCCTCTTGTACTTAAGTCGGCATTGTGCTTTTTGTATTAAATTCGGATGCAATTTCTGTGTTTCATCGTCAATAAGAAGGTCCAAGGGATACAGTAAACCTGAAGTGAAGAATCGGAATCTAAAACTGGACTCACAGGAGAGGTTCAAATCATAGAGAGTTAGAGTGTCAGTGCTCTTGTACTTAAGTCAGCATTGTGTCTTTTGTATTAAATTCGGATGCAATTTCTGTGTTTCATCGTCATTAACAAGGTCCAAGGGATACAGTAAACCTGAAGTGTAGCATCGCAATCTAAAACTGGACTCACAGGACAGGCTCATATCATAGAAAGTTAGAGTGTCAGTCCTCTTGTACTTTAGTCGGCATTGTGCTTTTTGTATTAAATTCGGATGCAATTTCTGTGTTTCATTGTCAATAAGAAGGTCCAAGAGATACAGTAAACCTCAAGTGACGCATCGGAAACTAAAACTGGACTCACAGGACATGTTCATATCATATAAAGTTAGAGTGTCAGTCCTCTTGTACTTAAGTCGGCATTGTGCGTTTTGTATTAAATTCAGATGAAATTTCTGTGTTTCCTCGTCATTAACAAGGTCCAAGGGATACAGTAAACCTGAAGTGTAGCATCGCAATCTAAAACTGGCCTCACAGGAGTGGTTCAAATCATAGAAAGTTAGAAGGTCAGTCCTCTTGTACTTTAGTCGGCATTATGACTTTTGCATTAAATTCGGATGCAATTTCTGTGTTTCATCATCAATAATAAGATCCAAGGGATACAGTAGACATGAAGTGAAGCATCGGAATCTAAAACTGGACTCACAGGAGAGGTTCAGATCATAGAAAGTTAGAGTGTCAGTCTTCTTGTACTTAAGTCGGCATTGTGCCTTTTGTATTCAATTCGGATGCAATTTCTGTGTTTCATCGTCAATAAGAAGGTCCAAGGGATACAGTATACCTGAAGTGAAGCTTCGGAATCTAAAACTGGACTCACAGGAGAGGTTCAAATCATAGATAGTTAGAGTGTCAGTCCTCCTGTATTTAAGTCGGCATTGTGTCTTTTGTATTAAATTCGGATGCAATTTCTGTGTTTCATCATCAACAAGAAGGTCCAAGGGATACAGTAAACCTGAAGTGAAGCATCGGAATCTAAAACTGGACTCACAGGAGAGGTTCAAATCATAGAGAGTTAGAGTGTCAGTCCTCTTGTACTTAAGTTGGCATTGTGCTTTTTGTATTAAATTCGGATGCAATTTCTGTGTTTCATTGTCAATAAGAAGGTCCAAGAGATACAGTAAACCTGAAGTGTAGCATCGCAATCTAAAACTGAACTCACAGGACAGGCTCATATCATAGAAAGTTAGAGTGTCAGTCCTCGTGTACTTAAGTCGGCATTGTGCATTTTGTATTAAATTCAGATGAAATTTCTGTGTTTCATCGTCATTAACAAGGTCCAAGGGATACAGTAAACCTGAAGTGTAGCATCGCAATCTAAAACTGGCCTCACAGGAGTGGTTCAAATCATAGAAAGTTAGAAGGTCAGTCCTCTTGTACTTTAGTCGGCATTATGACTTTTGCATTAAATTCGGATGCAATTTCTGTGTTTCATCATCAATAATAAGATCCAAGGGATACAGTAGACATGAAGTGAAGCATCGGAATCTAAAACTGGACTCACAGGAGAGGTTCAGATCATAGGGAGTTAGAGTGTCAGTCCTCTTGTACTTAAGTCGGCATTGTGCCTTTTGTATTAAATTTGGATGCAATTTCTGTGTTTCATTGTCAATAAGAAGGTCCAAGGGATAGAGTATACCTGAAGTGAAGCATCGGAATCTAAAACTGGACTCACAGGACTGGATCATATCATAGAGAGTTAGAGTGTCAGTCCTCTTGTATTTAAGTCGGCATTGTGTCTTTTGTATTAAATTCGGATGCAATTTCTGTGTTTCATCATATATAAGAAGGTCCAAGGGATACAGTAAACCTGAAGTGAAGCATCGGAATCTAAAACTGGACTCACAGGAAAGGTTCAAATCATAGAGAGGTAGAGTGTCAGTCCTATTGTACTCAAGTCGGCAGTGTGCGTTTTGTATTAAATTCGGATGAAATTTCTGTGTTTCATCGTCAATAAGGAGGTCCAAGGGATACAGTAAACCTGAAGTGAAGTATCGGAATGTAAAACTGGACTCACAGGAGAGGTTCAAATCATAGAGATTTAGAGTGTCAGTCCTCCTGTATTTATGTCGGCATTGTGTCTTTTGTATTAAATTCGGATGCAATTTCTGTGTTTCATCGTCATTAACAAGGTCCAAGGGATACAGTAAACCTGAAGTGTAGCATCGCAATCTAAAACTGGACTCACAGGACAGGCTCATATCATAGAAAGTTAGAGTGTCAGTCCTCTTGTACTTTAGTCGGCATTGTGCTTTTTGTATTAAATTCGGATGCAATTTCTGTGTTTCATTGTCAATAAGAAGGTCCAAGAGATACAGTAAACCGCAAGTGACGCATCGGAAACTAAAACTGGACTCACAGGACAGGTTCATATCATATAAAGTTAGAGTGTCAGTCCTCTTGTACTTAAGTCTGCATTGTGCGTTTTGTATTAAATTCAGATGAAATTTCTGTGTTTCCTCGTCATTAACAAGGTCCAAGGGATACAGTAAACCTGAAGTGTAGCATCGCAATCTAAAACTGAACTCACAGGACAGGCTCATATCATAGAAAGTTAGAGTGTCAGTCCTCGTGTACTTAAGTCGGCATTGTGCATTTTGTATTAAATTCAGATGAAATTTCTGTGTTTCATCGTCATTAACAAGGTCCAAGGGATACAGTAAACCTGAAGTGTAGCATCGCAATCTAAAACTGGCCTCACAGGAGTGGTTCAAATCATAGAAAGTTAGAAGGTCAGTCCTCTTGTACTTTAGTCGGCATTATGACTTTTGCATTAAATTCGGATGCAATTTCTGTGTTTCATCATCAATAATAAGATCCATGGGATACAGTAGACATGAAGTGAAGCATCGGAATCTAAAACTGGACTCACAGGACTGGATCATATCATAGAGAGTTAGAGTGTCAGTCCTCTTGTATTTAAGTCGGCATTGTGTCTTTTGTATTAAATTCGGATGCAATTTCTGTGTTTCATCATATATAAGAAGGTCCAAGGGATACAGTAAACCTGAAGTGAAGCATCGGAATCTAAAACTGGACTCACAGGAAAGGTTCAAATCATAGAGAGGTAGAGTGTCAGTCCTATTGTACTCAAGTCGGCATTGTGCGTTTTGTATTAAATTCGGATGAAATTTCTGTGTTTCATCGTCAATAAGGAGGTCCAAGGGATACAGTAAACCTGAAGTGAAGTATCGGAATGTAAAACTGGACTCACAGGAGAGGTTCAAATCATAGAGATTTAGAGTGTCAGTCCTCTAATACTTAAGTCGGCATTGTGCCTTTTGTATTAAATTCGGATGCAATTTCTGTGTTTCATCGTCAATAACAATTTCCAAGGGATACAGTAGACCTGAATTGAAGCATCGGAATCTAAAACTGGATTCACAGGAGAGGTTCAAATCATAGAGAGTTAGAGTGTCAGTCCTCTTGTACTTAAGTCGGCATTGTGTCTTTTGTATTAAATTCGGATGCAATTTCTGTGTTTCATCATCAATAAGAAGGTCCATGGGATACAGTAAACCCGAAGTGAAGCATCGGAATCTAAAACTAGACTCACAGGGGAGTTTCTAATCATAGAGAGTTAGAGTGTCAGCCTGTTGTACCTAAGTCGGCATTGTGCCTTTTGCATTAAATTCGGATGGAATTTCTGTGTTTCAGCGTCAATAAAAAGGCCCAAGGGATACAGTAAACCTGAAGTGAAGCATCGGAATCTAAAACTGGACACACAGGAGAGGTTCATATCATGGAAAGTTAGAGTGTCAGTCCTCTTGTACTTAAGTCGGCATTGTGCCTTTTGTAGTAAATTCGGATGCAATTTCTGTGTTTCATCGTCAATAAGAAGGTAGAAGCTAAACAGTAAACCCGAAGTAAAGCATCGGAATCTAAAACTGGACTCACAAGAGAGGTTCAAATCATAGAAAGTTAGAGTGTCAGTCCTCTCGTACGTAAGTCGGCATTGTGCCTTTTGTATTAAATTCGGATGCAATTTCTGTGTTTCATCGTCAATAAGAAGGTCCAAGGGATTCAGTAAACCTGAAGTGAAGCATCGGAATTTAAAACTGGACTCACAGGAGAGGTTCAAATCATAGAAAGTTATAGTGTCAGTCCTCTTGTACTTATGTCGGCATTGTTCCTTTTGTATTAAATGCGGATGCAATTTCTGTGTTTCATCGTCAATTAGACGGTCCAAGGTATACAGTAACCTTAAGTGAAGCATCGGAATCTAAAACTGGACTCACAGCGGAGGTTCAAATCATAGAAAGTTAGAGTGTCAGTCCTCTTGTACTTAAGTCGCCATTGTGCCTTTTGTATTAAATTCGGATGCAATTTCTGTGTTTCATCGTCAATAAGAAGGTAGAAGCTATACAGAAAACACGAAGTGAAGCATCGGAATCTAAAACTGGTCTCACAGGAGGGGTTCTAATCACAGAGAGTTAGAGTGTCAGTCCTCTTGTACTTAAGTCGGCATTGATCCTTTTGTATAAAATTCGGATGCAATTTCTGTGTTTCATCGTCAATAAGAAGGTCCAAGAAATACAGTAAACCTGAAGTGAAGCAGCAGGATCTAAAACTGGACTCACAGGAGAGGTTCTAATCACAGAGAGTTAGAGTGTCAGTCCTCTTGTAATTAAGTCGGCATTGTGCCTTTTGTATTAAATTCAGATGCAGTTTCTGTGTTTCATCGTCAATAAGAAGGTCCAAGGGATACAGTAAACCCGAAGTGAAGCATCGGAATCTAAAACTAGACTCACAGGGGAGTTTCTAATCATAGAGAGTTAGAGTGTCAGTCCTCTTGTACTTAAGTCGGCATTGTACCTTTTGTATGAAATTCGGATGCAATTTCTGTGTTTCATCGTCAATAAGAAGGTCCAAGGAATACAGTAAATCTGAAGTGAAGCATTCGAATCTAAAACTGGACTCACAGGAGAGGTAAAAATCATAGAGAGTTAGAGTGTCAGTCCTCTTGTACTTAAGTCGGCATTGTGCCTTTTTGTATTAAATTCGGATGCAATTTCTGTGTTTCATTGTCAATAACAAGGTCCAAAGGATACAGTAAACCTGAAGTGAAGCATCGGAAACTAAAGCTGGACTCACAGGAAAGGTTCATATCATAGAAAGTTAGAGTGTCAGTCTTCTTGTACTTAAGTCGGCATTGTGCCTTTTGTATTCAATTCGGATGCAATTTCTGTGTTTCATCGTCAATAAGAAGGTCCAAGGGATACAGTATACCTGAAGTGAAGCTTCGGAATCTAAAACTGGACTCACAGGAGAGGTTCAAATCATAGATAGTTAGAGTGTCAGTCCTCCTGTATTTAAGTCGGCATTGTGTCTTTTGTATTAAATTCGGATGCAATTTCTGTGTTTCATCATCAACAAGAAGGTCCAAGGGATACAGTAAACCTGAAGTGAAGCATCGGAATCTAAAACTGGACTCACAGGAGAGGTTCAAATCATAGAGAGTTAGAGTGTCAGTCCTCTTGTACTTAAGTTGGCATTGTTCGTTTTGTATTAAATTCGGATGCAATTTCTGTGTTTCATCGTCAATAAGGAGGTCCAAGGGATACAGTAAACTTGAAGTGAAGAATCGGAATGTAAAACTGGACTCACAGGAGAGGTTAAAATCATAGAGAGTTAGAGTGTCAGTCTTCTTGTACTTAAGTCGGCATTGTGCTTTTTGTATTAAATTCGGATGCAATTTCTGTGTTTCATTGTCAATAAGAAGGTCCAAGAGATACAGTAAACCTGAAGTGAAGGATCGGAAACTAAAACTGGACTCACAGGACAGGTTCATTTCATAGAAAGTTAGAGTGTCAGTCCTCTTGTACTTAAGTCGGCATTGTGCCTTTTGTATTAAATTCGGATGCAATTTCTGTGTTTCATCGTCAGCGAGAAGGTCCAAGGGATACAGTAAAACTGAAGTGAAGCATCGGAATCTAAAACTGGACTCACAGGAGAGGTTCAAATCACAGAGAGTTAGAGTGCCAGCCCTCTTGTACTTTAGTTGGCATTATGAATTTTCCATTAAATTCGGACGCAATTTCTGTGTTTCATCGTCAATAATAAGATCCAAGGGATACAGTAAACCTGAAGTGAAGCATTGGAATCCAAAACTGGTCTCACAGGAGAGGATCAAATCATAGAAATTTAGTGTCAGTCCTATTCTACTTAACTCGGGATTGTGCCTTTTGTATTAAATCCGGATGCAATTCCTGTGTTTCATCGTCAATAAGAAGGTCCTAGGGATAAGGTAAACCTGATGTGAAGCATCGGAATCTAAATCTGGACTCACAGAAGAGGTTCAAATCATAGAGAGTTAGAGTGTTAGTCCTCTTGTACTTAAGTCGGCATTGCGCCTTTTGTATTAAATTCGGATGGAATTTCTGTGTTTCATCGTCAATAAGAAGGTCCGAAGGATACAGTAAACCTGAAGTGAAGCATCGGAATCTAAAACTGGACTCACAGGAGAGGTTCAAATCATAGATAGTTTGAGTGTCAGTCTTCCTGTACTTAAGTCGGCATTGTGCCTTTTGTATTAAATTCGGATGTAATTTCTGTGTTTCATTGCCAATAAGATGGTCCATGGGATACAGTAAACCGGTAGTGAAGCATCGGAAACTAAAACTGGACTCACAGGACAGGTTCATATCATAGAATGTTAGAGTGTCAGTCCTCTTGTACTTAAGTCGGCATTGTGCCTTTTGTATTAAATTCGGATGCAATTTCTGTGTTTCATCGTCAATAAGAAGGTAGAAGCTATACAGAAAACACGAAGTGAAGCATCGGAATCTAAAACTGGTCTCACAGGAGGGGTTCTAATCACAGAGAGTTAGAGTGTCAGTCCTCTTGTACTTAAGTCGGCATTGTGCCTTTTTGTATTAAATTCGGATGCAATTTCTGTGTTTCATCGTCAATAAGAAGGTCCAAGGGATACAGTAAACCCGAAGTGAAGCATCGGAATCTAAAACTAGACTCACAAGGGAGTTTCTAATCATAGAGAGTTAGAGTGTCAGCCTGTTGTACCTAAGTCGGCATTGTGCCTTTTGTATTAAATTCGGATGCAATTTCTGTGTTTCATCGTCAATAAGAAGGTCCAAGGAATACAGTAAACCTGAAGTGAAGCATCGGTATCTAAAACTGGACTCACACGAGGGATTCAAATCATAGAGAGTTAGAATGGCAGTTCTCTTGTACTTAAGTAGGCATTGTACCTTTTGTATTAAATTCGGATGCAATTTCTGTGTTTCATCGTCAATAAGAAGGTCCAAGGAATACAGTAAATCTGAAGTGAAGCATTTGAATCTAAAACTGGACTCACAGGAGAGGTAAAAATCATAGAGAGTTAGAGTGTCAGTCCTCTTGTACTTAAGTCGGCATTGTGCCTTTTTGTATTAAATTCGGATGCAATGTCTGTGTTTCATTGTCAATAACAAGGTCCAAGGGATACAGTAAACCTGAAGTGAAGCATCGGAAACTAAAGCTGGACTCACAGGAAAGGTTCATGTCATAGAAAGTTAGAATGTCAGTCCTCTTGTACTTAAGTCGGCATTGTGCCTTTTGTGTTCAATTCGGATGCAATTTCTGTGTTTCATCGTCAATAAGAAGGTCCAAGGGATACAGTATACCTGAAGTGAAGCTTCGGAATCTAAAACTGGACTCACAGGAGAGGTTCAAATCATAGAGAGTTAGAGTGTCAGTCCTCCTGTATTTATGTCGGCATTGTGTCTTTTGTATTAAATTCGGATGCAATTTCTGTGTTTCATCATCAACAAGAAGGTCCAAGGGATACAGTAAACCTGAAGTGAAGCATCGGAATCTAAAACTGGACTCACAGGAGAGGTTCAAATCATAGAGAGTTAGAGTGTCAGTCCTCTTGTACTTAAGTCGGCATTGTTCGTTTTGTATTAAATTCGGATGCAATTTCTGTGTTTCATCGTCAATAAGGAGGTCCAAGGGATACAGTAAACTTGAAGTGAAGAATCGGAATGTAAAACTGGACTCACAGGAGAGGTTCAAATCATAGAGAGTTAGAGTGTCAGTCTTCTTGTACTTAAGTCGGCATTGTGCTTTTTGTATTAAATTCGGATGCAATTTCTGTGTTTCATTGTCAATAAGAAGGTCCAAGAGATACAGTAAACCTGAAGTGAAGGATCGGAAACTAAAACTGGACTCACAGGACAGGTTCATATCATAGAAAGTTAGGGTGTCTGTCCTCTTGTACTTAAGTCGGCATTGTGCCTTTTGTATTAAATTCGGATGCAATTTCTGTGTTTCATCGTCAATAATAAGATCCAAGGGATACAGTAAACCTGAAGTGAAGCATTGGAATCCAAAACTGGTCTCACAGGAGAGGATCAAATCATAGAAAGTTAGTGTCAGTCCTATTCTACTTAACTCGGGATTGTGCCTTTTGTATTAAATCCGGATGCAATTCCCGTGTTTCATCGTCAATAAGAAGGTCCTAGGGATAAGGTAAACCTGATGTGAAGCATCGGAATCTAAATCTGGACTCACAGAAGAGGTTCAAATCATAGAGAGTTAGAGTTTTAGTCCTCTTGTACTTAAGTCGGCATTGCGCCTTTTGTATTAAATTCGGATGGAATTTCTGTGTTTCATCGTCAATAAGAAGGTCCAAGGGATACAGTAAACCTGAAGTGAAGCATCGGAATCTAAAACTGGACTCACAGGAGAGGTTCAAATCATAGATAGTTTGAGTGTCAGTCCTCCTGTACTTAAGTCGGCATTGTGCCTTTTGTATTAAATTCGGATGTAATTTCTGTGTTTCATTGCCAATAAGAAGGTCCATGGGATACAGTAAACCGGTAGTGAAGCATCGGAAACTAAAACTGGACTCACAGGACAGGTTCATATCATAGAATGTTAGAGTGTCAGTCCTCTTGTACTTAAGTCGGCATTGTGCCTTTTGTATTAAATTCGGATGCAGTTTCTGTGTTTCATCGTCAATAAGAAGGTCCAAGGAATACAGTAAACCTGAAGTGAAGCAGCAGGATCTAAAACTGGACTCACAGGAGAGGTTCTAATCACAGAGAGTTAGAGTGTCAGTCCTCTTGTAATTAAGTCGGCATTGTGCCTTTTGTATTAAATTCAGATGAAGTTTCTGTGTTTCATCGTCAATAAGAAGGTCCAAGGGATACAGTAAACCCGAAGTGAAGCATCGGAATCTAAAACTAGACTCACAGGGGAGTTTCTAATCATAGAGAGTTAGAGTGTCAGCCTGTTGTACCTAAGTCGGCATTGTGCCTTTTGTATTAAATTCAGCTGCAATTTCTGTGTTTCATCGTCAATAAGAAGGTCCAAGGAATACAGTAAACCTGAAGTGAAGGATCGGAAACTAAAGCTGGACTCACAGGACAGGTTCATATCATAGAAAGTTAGAGTGTCAGTCCTCTTGTACTTAAGTCGGCATTGTGCCTTTTGTATTAAATTCGGATGCAATTTCTGTGTTTCATCGTCAGCGAGAAGGTCCAAGGGATACAGTAAAACTGAAGTGAAGCATCGGAATCTAAAACTGGACTCACAGGAGAAGTTCAAATCACAGAGAGTTAGAGTGCCAGTCCTCTTGTACTTTAGTTGGCATTATGAATTTTCCATTAAATTCTGACGCAATTTCTGTGTTTCATCGTCAATAATAAGATCCAAGGGATACAGTAAACCTGAAGTGAAGCATTGGAATCCAAAACTGGTCTCACAGGAGAGGATCAAATCATAGAAAGTTAGTGTCAGTCCTATTCTACTTAACTCGGGATTGTGCCTTTTGTATTAAATCCGGATGCAATTCCTGTGTTTCATCGTCAATAAGAAGGTCCAAGGGATACAGTAAACCTGAAGTGAAGCATCGGAATCTAAAACTGGACTCACAGGAGAGGTTCAAATCATAGATAGTTTGAGTGTCAGTCTTCCTGTACTTAAGTCGGCATTGTGCCTTTTGTATTAAATTCGGATGTAATTTCTGTGTTTCATTGCCAATAAGAAGGTCCATGGGATACAGTAAACCGGTAGTGAAGCATCGGAAACTGAAACTGGAATCACAGGACAGGTTCATATCATAGAATGTTAGAGTGTCAGTCCTCTTGTACTTAAGGCGGCATTGTGCCTTTTGTATTAAATTCGGATGCAGTTTCTGTGTTTCATCGTCAATAAGAAGGTCCAAGGGATACAGTAAACCCGAAGTGAAGCATCGGAATCTAAAACTAGACGCACAAGGGAGTTTCTAATCATAGAGAGTTAGAGTGTCAGCCTGTTGAACCTAAGTCGGCATTGTGCCTTTTGTATTAAATTCGGATGCAATTTCTGTGTTTCATCGCCAATAAGAAGGTCCAAGGAAAACAGTAAACCTGAAGTGAAGCATCGGTATCTAAAACTGGACTCACACGAGGGATTCAAATCATAGAGAGTCAGAATGGCAGTTCTCTTGTACTTAAGTAGGCATTGTACCTTTTGTATTAAATTCGGATGCAATTTCTGTGTTTCATCGTCAATAAGAAGGTCCAAGGAATACAGTAAATCTGAAGTGAAGCATTTGAATCTAAAACTGGACTCACAGGAGAGGTAAAAATCATAGAGAGTTAGAGTGTCAGTCCTCTTGTACTTAAGTCGGCATTGTGCCTTTTTGTATTAAATTCGGATGCAATGTCTGTGTTTCATTGTCAATAACAAGGTCCAAGGGATACAGTAAACCTGAAGTGAAGCATCGGAAACTAAAGCTGGACTCACAGGAAAGGTTCATGTCATAGAAAGTTAGAGTGTCAGACCTCTTGTACTTAAGTCGGCATTGTGCCTTTTGTATTCAATTCGGATGCAATTTCTGTGTTTCATCGTCAATAAGAAGGTCCAAGGTATACAGTATACCTGAAGTGAAGCTTCGGAATCTAAAACTGGACTCACAGGAGAGGTTCAAATCATACAGAGTTAGAGTGTCAGTCCTCCTGTATTTAAGTCGGCATTGTGTCTTTTGTATTAAATTCGGATGCAATTTCTGTATTTCATCATCAACAAGAAGGTCCAAGGGATACAGTAAACCTGAAGTGAAGCATCGGAATCTAAAACTGGACTCACAGGAGAGGTTCAAATCATAGAGAGTTAGAGTGTCAGTCCTCTTGTACTTAAGTCGGCATTGTTCGTTTTGTATTAAATTCGGATGCAATTTCTGTGTTTCATCGTCAATAAGGAGGTCCAAGGGATACAGTAAACTTGAAGTGAAGAATCGGAATGTAAAACTGGACTCACAGGAGAGGTTCAAATCATAGAGAGTTAGAGTGTTAGTCCTCTTGTACTTAAGTCGGCATTGCGCCTTTTGTATTAAATTCGGATGGAACTTCTGTGTTTCATCGTCAATAAGAAGGTCCAAGGGATACAGTAAACCTGAAGTGAAGCATCGAAATCTAAAACTGGACTCACAGGAGAGGTTCAAATCATAGATAGTTTGAGTGTCAGTCCTCCTGTACTTAAGTCGGCATTGTGCCTTTTGTATTAAATTCGGATGTAATTTCTGTGTTTCATTGCCAATAAGAAGGTCCATGGGATACAGTAAACCGGTAGTGAAGCATCGGAAACTAAAACTGGACTCACAGGACAGGTTCATATCATATAAAGTTAGAGTGTCAGTCCTCTTGTACTTAAGTCGGCATTGTGCGTTTTGTATTAAATTCAGATGAAATTTCTGTGTTTCATCGTCATTAACAAGGTCCAAGGGATACAGTAAACCTGAAGTGTAGCATCGCAATCTAAAACTGGACTCACAGGAGAGGTTCAAATCATAGAAAGTTAGAGTGTCAGTCCTCTTGTACTTTAGTCGGCATTATGACTTTTGTATTAAATTTGGATGCAGTTTCTGTGTTTCATCGTCAATAAGAAGGTCCAAGGGATACAGTATACCTGAAGTGAAGCATCGGAATCTAAAGGTGGATTCGCAGGAGAGGTTCAAATCATAGAGAGTTAGAGTGTCAGTCCTCTTGCACTTAAGTCGGCATTGTGCCTTTTGTATTAAATCCGGATGCAATTTCTGTGTTTCATCGTCAATAAGAAGGTCCAAGGGATAAGGTAAACCTGAAGTGAAGCATGAAAATGTAAAACTGGACTCACAGAAGAGGTTTAAATCATAGAAAGTTAGAGTGTCAGTCCTCTTGTACTTAAGTCGGCATTGTGCTTTTTGTATTAAATTCGGATGCAATTTCTGTGTTTCATCGTCAATAAGAAGGTCCAAGGGATACAGTAAACCTGAAGTGAAGAATCGGAATCTAAAACTGGACTCACAGGAGAGGTTCAAATCATAGAGAGTTAGAGTGTCAGTGCTCTTGCACTTAAGTCGGCATTGTGTCTTTTGTATTAAATTCGGATGCAATTTCTGTGTTTCATCATCAATAAGTAGGTCCAAGGGATACAGTAAACCCTAAGTGAAGCATCGGAATCTAAAACTGGACTCACAGGACAGGCTCATATCATAGAAAGTTAGAGTGTCAGTCCTCCTGTACTTAAGTCGGCATTGTGCGTTTTGTATTAAATTCAGATGAAATTTCTGTGTTTCATCGTCATTAACAAGGTCCAAGGGATACAGTAAACCTGAAGTGTAGCATCGCATTATAAAACTGGACTCACAGGACAGGCTCATATCATAGAAAGTTAGAGTGTCAGTCCTCTTGTACTTTAGTCGGCATTGTGCTTTTGGTATTAAATTCGGATGCAATTTCTGCGTTTCATTGTCAATAAGAAGGTCCAAGAGGTACAGTAAACCTCAAGTGACACATCGGAAACTAAAACTGGACTCACAGGACAGGTTCATATCATATAAATTTAGAGTGTCAGTCCTCTTGTACTTAAGTCGGCATTGTGCGTTTTGTATTAAATTCAGATGAAATTTCTGTGTTTCATCGTCATTAACAAGGTCCAAGGGATACAGTAAACCTGAAGTGTAGCATCGCAATCTAAAACTGGACTCACAGGAGAGGTTCAAATCATAGAAAGTTAGAGTGTCAGTCCTCTTGTACTTTAGTCGGCATTATGACTTTTGCATTAAATTCGGATGCAATTTCTGTGTTTCATCATCAATAATAAGATCCAAGGGATACAGTAAACATGAAGTGAAGCATCGGAATCTAAAACTGGACTCACAGGAGAGGTTCAGATCATAGGGAGTTAGAGTGTCAGTCCTCTTGTACTTAAGTCGGCATTGTGCCTTTTGTATTAAATTTGGATGCAATTTCTGTGTTTCATTGTCAATAAGAAGGTCCAAGGGATAGAGTATACCTGAAGTGAAGCATCGGAATCTAAAACTGGACTCACAGGACTGGATCAAATCATAGGGAGTTAGAGTGTCAGTCCTCTTGTATTTAAGTCGGCATTGTGTCTTTTGTATTAAATTCGGATGCAATTTCTGTGTTTCATCATATATAAGAAGGTCCAAGGGATACAGTAAACCTGAAGTGAAGCATCGGAATCTAAAACTGGACTCACAGGAAAGGTTCAAATCATAGAGAGGTAGAGTGTCAGTCCTCTTGTACTCAAGTCGGCATTGTGCGTTTTGTATTAAATTCGGATGAAATTTCTGTGTTTCATCGTCAATAAGGTGGTCCAAGGGATACAGTAAACCTGAAGTGAAGTATCGGAATGTAAAACTGGACTCACAGGAGAGGTTCAAATCATAGAGAGTTAGAGTGTCAGTCCTCTAGTACTTAAGTCGACATTGTGCCTTTTGTATTAAATTCGGATGCAATTTCTGTGTTTCATCGTCAATAACAATTTCCAAGGGATACAGTAGACCTGAAGTGAAGCATCGGAAGCTAAAACTGGACTCACAGGAGAGGTTCAAATCATAGAAAATTAGAGTGTCAGTCCTCTTGTACTTAAGTCGGCATTGTGCCTTTTGTATTAAATTCGGATGCAATTTCTGTGTTTCATTATCAATAAGAGGGTCCAAGGGATACAGTAAACCTGAAGTGAAGCATCGGAATCTAAAACTGGACTCACAGGAGAGGTTCAAATCACAGAGAGTTAGAGTGTCAGTCCTCTTGTACTTTAGTTGGCATTATGAATTTTCCATTAAATTCGGACGCAATTTCTGTGTTTCATCGTCAATAATAAGATCCAAAGGATACAGTAAACCTGAAGTGAAGCATTGGAATCCAAAACTGGTCTGACAGGAGAGGATCAAATCATAGAAAGTTAGTGTCAGTCCTATTCTACTTAACTCGGGATTGTGCCTTTTGTATTAAATCCGGATGCAATTCCTGTGTTTCATCGTCAATAAGAAGGTCCTAGGGATAAGGTAAACCTGATGTGAAGCATCGGAATCTAAATCTGGACTCACAGAAGAGGTTCAAATCATAGAGAGTTAGAGTGTTAGTCCTCTTGTACTTAAGTCGGCATTGCGCCTTTTGTATTAAATTCGGATGCAATTTCTGTGTTTCATCGTCAATAAGAAGGTCCAAGGGATACAGTAAACCTGAAGTGAAGCATCGGAATCTAAAACTGGACTCACAGGAGAGGTTCAAATCATAGAGAGTTAGAGTGTCAGTCCCCTTGTACGTAAGTCGGCATTGTGTCTTTTGTATTAAATTCGGATGCAATTTCTGTGTTTCATCATCAATAAGAAGGTCCAAGGGATACAGTAAACCCTAAGTGAAGCATCGGAATCTAAAACTGGACTCACAGGACAGGCTCATATCATAGAAAGTTAGAGTGTCAGTCCTCGTGTACTTAAGTCGGCATTGTGCGTTTTGTATTAAATTCAGATGAAATTTCTGTGTTTCATCGTCATTAACAAGGTCCAAGGGATACAGTAAACCTGAAGTGTAGCATCGCAATCTACAACTGGACTCACGGGACAGGCTCATATCATAGAAAGTTAGAGTGTCAGTCCTCTTGTACTTTAGTCGGCATTGTGCTTTTTGTATTAAATTCGGATGCAATTTCTGTGTTTCATTGTCAATAAGAAGGTCCAAGAGATACAGTAAACCTCAAGTGACGCATCGGAAACTAAAACTGGACTCACAAGACAGGTTCATATCATATAAAGTTAGAGTGTCAGTCCTCTTGTACTTAAGTCGGCATTATGACTTTTGCATTGAATTCGGATGCAATTTCTGTGTTTCATCATCAATAATAAGATCCAAGGGATACAGTAAACCTGAAGTGAAGCATCGGAATCTAAAACTGGACTCACAGGAGAGGTTCAGATCATAGGGAGTTAGAGTGTCAGTCCTCTTGTACTTAAGTCGGCATTGTGCCTTTTGTAGTAAATTTGGATGCAATTTCTGTGTTTCATTGTCAATAAGAAGGTCCAAGGGATAGAGTATACCTGAAGTGAAGCATCGGAATCTAAAACTGGACTCACAGGACTGGATCATATCATAGAGAGTTAGAGTGTCAGTCCTCTTGTATTTAAGTCGGCATTGTGTCTTTTGTATTAAATTCGGATGCAATTTCTGTGTTTCATCATATATAAGAAGGTCCAAGGGATACAGTAAACCTGAAGTGAAGCATCGGAATCTAAAACTGGACACACAGGAAAGGTTCAAACCATAGAGAGTTAGAGTGTCAGTCCTCTTGTACTCAAGTCGGCATTGTGCGTTTTGTATTAAATTCGGATGAAATTTCTGTGTTTCATCGTCAATAAGGAGGTCCAAGGGATACAGTAAACCTGAAGTGAAGTATCGGAATGTAAAACTGGACTCACAGGAGAGGTTCAAATCATAGAGAGTTAGAGTGTCAGTCCTCTAGTACTTACGTCGACATTGTGCCTTTTGTATTAAATTCGGATGCAATTTCTGTGTTTCATCGTCATAACAATTTCCAAGGGATACAGTAGTCCTGAAGTGAAGCATCGGAAGCTAAAACTGGACTCACAGGAGAGGTTCAAATCATAGAAAATTAGAGAGTCAGTCCTCTTGTACTTAAGTCGGCATTGTGCCTTTTGTATTAAATTCGGATGCAATTTCTGTGTTTCATTATCAATAAGAGGGTCCAAGGGATACAGTTAACCTGAAGTGAAGCGTCGGAATCTAAAACTGGACTCACAGGAGAGGTTCAAATCATAGAGAGTTAGAATGTCAGTCCTCTTGTACTTAAGTCGGCATCGTGCGTTTTGTATTAAATTCGGATGCAATTTCTGTGTTTCATCGTCTATAAGGAGTTCCAAGGGATACAGTAAACCTGAAGTGAAGCATCGGAATCTTAAGGTAGACTTACAGGAGAGTTTCAAATCATAGAGAGTTAGAGTGTCAGTCCTCTTGTACTTAAGTCGGCATCGTGCGTTTTGTATTAAATTCGGATGCAATTTCTGTGTTTCATCGTCTGTAAGAAGGTCCAAGGGATACAGTAAAGCTGAAGTGAAGCATCGGAATCTAAAACTGGACTCACAGGAGAGGTTCAAATCATAGATAGTTTGAGTGTCAGACCTCCTGTACTTAATTCGGCATTGTGCCTTTTGTATTAAATTCATATGTAATTTCTGTGTTTCATTGTCAATAAGAAGGTCCAAGGGATACAGTAAACCTGTAGTGAAGCTTCGGAAACTAAAACTGGACTCACAGGACAGGTTCATATCATAGAATGTTAGAGTGTCAGTCCTCTTGTACTTAAGTCGGGATTGTGCCTTTTGTATTAAATTCGGATGCAGTTTCTGTGTTTCATCGTCAATAAGAACGTCCAAGGGATACAGTATACCTGAAGTGAAGCATCAAAATCTAAAGGTAGACTTACAGGAGAGGTTCAAATCATAGAGAGTTAGAGTGTCAGTCCTCTTGTACTTAAGTCGGCATTGTGCCTTTTGTATTAAATCCGGTTGCAATTTCTGTGGTTCATCGTCAATAAGAAGGTCCAAGGGATAAGGTAAACCTGAAGTGAAGCATGGAAATGTAAAACTGGACTCACAGAAGAGGTTTAAATCATAGAAACTTAGAGCGTCAGTCCTCTTGTACTTAAGTCGGGATTGTGCCTTTTGTATTAAATTCGGATGCAATTTCTGTGTTTCATCATCAATAAGAATGTCCAAGGGATACAGTAAACCCTAAGTGAAGCATCGGAGGGATACAGTAAACCCTAAGTGAAGCATCGGAACCCAAAACTGGACTCACAGGACAGGTTCATACAATAGAAAGTTAGAGTGTCAGTCCTCGTGTACTTAGGTCGGCATTGTGCGTTTTGTATTAAATTCAGATGAAATTTCTGTGTTTCATCGTCATTAACAAGGTCCAAGGGATACAGTAAACCTGAAGTGTAGCATCGCAATCTAAAACTGGTCTCACAGGAGAGGTTCAAATCATAGAAAGTTAGAGTGTCAGTCCTCTTGTACTTAAGTCGGCATTGTGCCTTTTGTATTAAATCCGGATGCAATTTCTGTGTTTCATCGTCAATAAGAAGGTCCAAGGGATACAGTAAACCTGAAGTGAAGAATCGGAATCTAAAACTGGACTCACAGGAGAGGTTCAAATCATAGAGAGTTAGAGTGTCAGTCCTCTTGTACTTAAGTCGGCATTGTGTCTTTTGTATTAAATTCGGATGCAATTTCTGTGTTTCATCGTCAATAAGAAGGTCCAAGGGATACAGTAAACCTGAAGTGAAGAATCGGAATCTAAAACTGGACTCACAGGAGAGGTTCAAATCATAGAAAGTTAGTGTGTCAGTCCTCGTGTACTTAGGTCGGCATTGTGCGTTTTGTATTAAATTCAGATGAAATTTCTGTGTTTCATCGTCATTAACAAGGTCCAAGGGATACAGTAAACCTGAAGTGTAGCATCGCAATCTAAAACTGGACTCACAGGACAGGATCATATCATAGAAAGTTAGAGTGTCAGTCCTCTTGTACTTTAGTCGGCAGTGTGCTTTTTGTATTAAATTCGGATGCAATTTCTGTGTTTCATTGTCAATAAGAAGTTCCAAGAGATACAGTTAACCTCAAGTGACGCATCGGAAACTAAAACTGGACTCACAGGAGAGGTTCATATCATATAAAGTTAGAGTGTCAGTCCTCTTGTACTTAAGTCGGCATTGTGCGTTTTGTATTAAATTCAGATGAAATTTCTGTGTTTCATCGTCATTAACAAGGTCCAAGGGATACAGTAAACCTGAAGTGTAGCATCGCAATCTAAAACTGGACTCACAGGACAGGCTCATATCATAATAAGTTAGAGTGTCAGTCCTCGTGTACTCTAGTCGGCATTGTGCATTTTGTATTAAATTCAGATGTAATTTCTGTGTTTCATCGTCATTAACAAGGTCCAAGGGATACAGTAAACCTGAAGTGTAGCATCGCAATCTAAAACTGGACTCACAGGAGAGTTTCAAATCATAGAAAGTTAGAGTGTCAGTCCTCTTGTACTTTAGTCGGCATTATGACTTTTACATTAAATTCGGATGCAATTTCTGTGTTTCATCATCAATAATAAGATCCAAGGGATACAGTAAACCTGAAGTGAAGCATCGGAATCTAAAACTGGACTCACAGGAGAGGTTCAGATCATAGGGAGTTAGAGTGTCAGTCCTCTTGTACTTAAGTCGGCATTGTGCCTTTTGTATTAAATTTGGATGCAATTTCTGTGTTTCATTGTCAATAAGAAGGTCCAAGGGATAGAGTATACCTGAAGTGAAGCATCGGAATCTAAAACTGGACTCACAGGACTGGATCATATCATAGAGAGTTAGAGTGTCAGTCCTCTTGTATTTAAGTCGGCATTGTGTCTTTTGTATTATATTCGGATGCAATTTCTGTGTTTCATCATATATAAGAAGGTCCAAGGGATACAGTAAACCTGAAGTGAAGCATCGGAATCTAAAACTGGACTCACAGGAAAGGTTCAAATCATAGAGAGTTAGAGTGTCAGTCCTCTTGTACTCAAGTCGGCATTGTGCGTTTTGTATTAAATTCGGATGAAATTTCTGTGTTTCATCGTCAATAAGGAGGTCCAAGGAATACAGTAAACCTGAAGTGAAGTATCGGAATGTAAAACTGGACTCACAGGAGAGGTTCAAATCATAGAGAGTTAGAGTGTCAGTCCTCTAGTACTTAAGTAGACATTGTGCCTTTTGTATTAAATTCGGATGCAATTTCTGTGTTTCATCGTCAATAACAATTTCCAAGGGATACAGTAGACCTGAAGTGAAGCATCGGAAGCTAAAACTGGACTCACAGGAGAGGTTCAAATCATAGAAAATTAGAGAGTCAGTCCTCTTGCACTTAAGTCGGCATTGTGCCTTTTGTATTAAATTCGGATGCAATTTCTGTTTTTCATTATCAATAAGAGGGTCCAAGGGATACAGTAAACCTGAAGTGAAGCGTCGGAATCTAGAACTGGACTCACAGGAGAGGTTCAAATCATAGAGAGTTAGAGTGTCAGTCCTCTTGTACTTAAGTCGGCATTGTGCGTTTTGTATTAAATTCGGATGCAATTTCTGTGTTTCATCGTCCATAAGGAGTTCCAAGGGATACAGTAAACCTGAAGTGAAGCATCGGAATGTAAAACTGGACTCACTGGAGAGGTTAATCATAGAGAGTTAGAGTGTAAGTCCTCTTGTACTTAAGTCGGCATTGTGCCTTTTGTATTAAATTCGGATGCAATTTCTGTGTTTCATCGTCAATAAGAAGGTCCAAGGGATACAGTAAAGCTGAAGTGAAGCATCGGAATCTAAAACTGGACTCACAGGAGAGGTTCAAATCATAGATAGTTTGAGTGTCAGTCCTCCTGTACTTAAGTCGGCATTGTGCCTTTTGTACTAAATTTGGATGTAATTTCTGTGTTTCATTGTCAATAAGAAGGTCCAAGGGATACAGTAAACCTGTAGTGAAGCATCGGAAACTAAAACTGGACTCACAGGACAGGTTCATATCATAGAATGTTAGAGTGTCAGTCCTCTTGTACTTAAGTCGGCATTGTGCCTTTTGTATTACATTCGGATGCAGTTTCTGTGTTTCATCCTTAATAAGAACGTCCAAGGGATACAGTATACCTGAAGTGAAGCATCGGAATCTAAAGGTGGACTTACAGGAGAGGTTCAAATCATAGAGAGTTAGAGTGTCAGTCCTCTTCTACTTAAGTCGGCATTGTGTCTTTTGTAATAAATTCGGATGCAATTTCTGTGTTTCATCATCAATAAGAAGGTCCAAGGGATACAGTAAACCCTAAGTGAAGCATCGGAATCTAAAACTGGACTCACAGGACAGGCTCATATCATAGAAAGTTAGAGTGTCAGTCCTCGTGTACTTAAGTCGGCATTGTGCGTTTTGTATTAAATTCAGATGAAATTTCTGTGTTTCATCGTCATTAACAAGGTCCAAGGGATACAGTAAACCTGAAGTGTAGCATCGCAATCTAAAACTGGTCTTACAGGAGAGGTTCAAATCATAGAAAGTTAGAGTGTCAGTCCTCTTGTACTGAAGTCGGCATTGTGCCTTTTGTATTAAATTCGGATGCAATTTCTGTGTTTCATCGTCAATAAGAAGGTCCAAGAGATACAGTAAACCAGAAGTGAAGAATCGGAATCTAAAACTGGACTCACAGCACAGGCTCATATCATAGAAAGTTAGAGTGTCAGTCCTCTTGTACTTTAGTCGGCATTGTGCTTTTTGTATTAAATTCGGATGCAATTTCTGTGTTTCATTGTCAATAAGAAGGTCCAAGAGATACAGTAAACCTCAAGTGACGCATCGGAAACTAAAACTGGACTCACAGGACAGGTTCATATCATATAAAGTTAGAGTGTCAGTCCTCTTGTACTTAAGTCGGCATTGTGCGTTTTGTATTAAATTCAGATGAAATTTCTGTGTTTCATCGTCATTAACAAGGTCCAAGGGATACAGTAAACCTGAAGTGTAGCATCGCAATCTAAAACTGGACTCACAGGACAGGCTCATATCATAGAAAGTTAGAGTGTCAGTCCTCGTGTACTTAAGTCGGCATTGTGCATTTTGTATTAAATTCAGATGAAATTTCTGTGTTTCATCGTCATTAACAAGGTCCAAGGGATACAGTAAACCTGAAGTGTAGCATCGCAATCTAAAACTGGACTCACAGGAGAGGTTCAAATCATAGAAAGTTAGAGTGTCAGTCCTCTTGTACTGTAGTCGGCATTATGACTTTTGCATTAAATTCGGATGAAATTTCTGTGTTTTGTCGTCAATAAGGAGGTCCAAGGGATACAGTAAACCTGAAGTGAAGTATCGGAATGTAAAACTGGACTCACAGGAGAGGTTCAAATCATAGAGAGTTAGAGTGTCAGTCCTCTAGTACTTAAGTCGACATTGTGCCTTTTGTATTAAATTCGGATGCAATTTCTGTGTTTCATCGTCAATAACAATTTCCAAGGGATACAGTAGACCTGAAGTGAAGCATCGGAAGCTAAAACTGGACTCACAGGACAGGTTCATATCATAGAATGTTAGAGTGTCAGTCCTCTTGTACTTAAGTCGGCATTGTACCTTTTGTATTAAATTCGGATGCAGTTTCTGTGTTTCATCGTCAATAAGAACGTCCAAGGAATACAGTATACCTGAAGTGATGCATCGGAATCTAAAGGTGGACTTACAGGAGAGGATCAAATCATAGAGAGTTAGAGTGTCAGTCCTCTTGTACTTAAGTCGTCATTGTGCCTTTTGTATTAAATCCGGAGCAATTTCTGTGTTTCATCGTCAATAAGAAGGTCCAAGGGATAAGGTAAACCTGAAGTGAAGCATGAAAATGTAAAACTGGACTCACAGAAGAGGTTTAAATCATAGAAAGTTAGAGTGTCAGTCCTCTTGTACTTAAGTCGGCATTGTGCCTTTTGTATTAAATTCGGATGCAATTTCTGTGTTTCATCGTCAATAAGAAGGTCCAAGGGATACAGTAAACCTGAAGTGAAGAATCGGAATCTAAAACTGGACTCACAGGAGAGGTTCAAATCATAGAGAGTTAGAGTGTCAGTCCTCTTGTACTTAAGTCGGCATTGTGTCTTTTGTATTAAATTCGGATGCAATTTCTGTGTTTCATCATCAATAAGAAGGTCCAAGGGATACAGTAAACCTGAAGTGTAGCATCGCAATCTAAAACTGGTCTCACAGGAGAGGTTCAAATCATAGAAAGTTAGAGTGTCAGTCCTCTTGTACTTTAGTCGGCATTGTGCTTTTTGTATTAAATTCGGATGCAATTTCGGTGTTTCATTGTCAATAAGAAGGTCCAAGAGATACAGTTAACCTCAAGTGAAGCATCGGAATATAAAACTGGACTCACAGGAGATTTTCAAATCATAGAGAGTTAGAGTGTCAGTCCTCTTGTACTTAAGTCGGCATTGTGTCTTTTGTATTAAATTCGGATGCAATTTCTGTGTTTCATCATCAATAAGACGGTCCAAGGGATACAGTAAACCTGAAGTGAAGCGTCGGAATCTAAAACTGGACTCACAGGAGAGGTTCAAATCATATAGAGTTAGAGTGTCTGTCCTCTTGTACTTAAGTCGGCATTGTGCGTTTTGTATTAAATTCGGATGCAATTTCTTTGTTTCATCGTCAATAAGGAGGTCCAAGTGATACAGTAAACCTGAAGTGAAGCATCGGAATGTAAAACTGGACTCACAGGAGAGGTTCAAATCATAGAGAGTTAGAGTGTAAGTCCTCTTGTACGTAAGTCGGCATTGTGCCTTTTGTATTAAATTCGGGTGAAATTTCTGTGTTTCATCGTCAATAAAGAGGTCCAAGGGATACAGTAAACCTGAAGTGAAGCACCAGAATCTAAAACTGGACTCACAGGACAGGTTCATATCATAGAAATTTAGAGTGTCAGTCCTCTTGTACTTAATTCGGCATTGTGCGTTTTGTATTAAATTCAGATGCAATTTCTGTGTTTCATCGTCTATAAGGAGTTCCAAGGGATACAGTAAACCTGAAGTGAAGCATCGGAATGTAAATCTGGACTCACAGGAGAGGTTAATCATAGAGAGTTAGAGTGTAAGTCCTCTTGTACTTAAGTCGGCATTGTGCCTTTTGTATTAAATTCGGATGCAATTTCTGTGTTTCATCGTCAATAAGAAGGTCCAAGGGATACAGTAAAGCTGAAGTGAAGCATGGGAATCTAAAACTGGACTCACATTAGAGGTTCAAGTCATAGAGAATTAGAGTGTGAGTCCTCTTGTACTTAAGTCAGGATTGTGCCTCTTGTATTAAATTCGGATGCAATTTCTGTGTTTCATCGTCAATAACAAGGTCCACAGGATACAGTAAACCTGAAGTGTAGCATCGGAATCTAAAACTGGACTCACAGGAGAGGTTCAAATCATAGAGAGATAGAGCGTCAGTCCTATTGTACTTAAGTCGGCATTGTGCCTATTGTATTAAATTCGGATGCAATATCTGTGTTTCATCGTAAATAAGAAGGTCCAAGGGATACAGTAAACCAGAAGTGAAGCATCGGAATCTAAAACTAGACTCACAGGAGAGTTTCTAATCATAGAGAGTTAGAGTGTCAGTCCTCTTGTACTTAAGTTAAATTCGGATGCACTTTCTAGGTTTCTTCGTCAATAAGAAGGTCCAAGGGATACAGTAAACCTGAAGTGAAGCAGCTCAATCTAAAACTGGACTCACAGGAGGGCTTCTAATCATAGAGAGTTAGAGTGTCAGTCCTCTTGTACTTAAGACGGCATTGTGCCTTTTGTATTGAATTCGGATGCAATTTCTGTGTTTCATCGTCAATAAGAAGGTCCAAGGGATACAGTAAACCTGAAGTGAAGCATCGGTATCTAAAACTGGACTCACAGGAGGGGTTCAAATCATAGAGAGTTAGAATGGAAGTTCTCTTGTACTTAAGTCGGCATTGTGCCTTTTGTATTAAATTAGGATGCAATTTCTGTGTTTCATCGTCAATAAGAAGGTCCAAGGGATACCGTAAACCTGAAGTGAAGCATCGGAATCTAAAACTGGACTCACAGAAGAGGTCCAAATCGTAGAGAGTTAGAGTGTCAGTCCTCTTGTACTTAAGTCGGCATTGTTCGTTTTGTATTAAATTCGGATGCAATTTCTGTGTTTCATCGTCAATAAGGAGGTCCAAGGGATACAGTAAACTTGAAGTGAAGAATCGGAATGTAAAACTGGAATCACAGGAGAGGTTCAAATCATAGAAAGTTAGAGTGTCAGTCCTCTTGTACTTAAGTCGGCATTGTGCATTTTGTATTATATTCGGATGCAATTTCTGTGTTTCATTGTCAATAAGAAGGTCCAAGAGATACAGTAAACCTGAAGTGAAGCATCGGAAACTAAAAGTGGACTCACAGGACAGGTTCATATCATAGAAAGTTAGAGTGTCAGTCCTCTTGTACTTAAGTCGGCATTGTGCATTTTGTATTAAATTCGGATGCAATTTCTGTGTTTCATCGTCAATGAGATGGTCCAAGGGATACAGTAAACCTAAAGTGAAGAATCGGAATCTAAAACTGGACTCACAGGAGAGGTTCAAATCGTAGATAGTTTGAGTGTCAGTCCTCCTGTACTTATGTCGGCATTGTGCCTTTTGTATTAAATTCGGATGTAATTTCTGTGTTTCATTGTCAATAAGGAGGTCCAAGGGATACAGTAAACCTGTAGTGAAGCATCGGAAACTAAAACTGGACTCACAGGACAGGTTCATATCATAGAATGTTAGAGTGTCAGTCCTCTTGTACTTAAGTCGGCATTGTGCCTTTTGTATTAAATTCGGATGCAGTTTCAGTGTTTCATCGTCAATAAGAAGGTCCAAGGGATACAGTATACCTGAAGTGAAGCATCAGAATCTAAAGGTGGGCTCACAGGAGAGGTTCAAATCATAGAGAGTTAGAGTGTCAGTCCTCTTCTACTTAAGTCGGCATTGTGTCTTTTGTATTAAATCCGGATGCAATTTCTGTGTTTCATCGTCAATAAGAAGGTCCAAGGGATAAGGTGAACCTGAAGTGAAGCATGAAAATGTAGAACTGGACTCACAGAAGAGGTTTAAATCATAGAAAGTTAGAGTGTCAGGCCTCCAGTACTTAAGTCGGCATTGTGCCTTTTGTATTAAATTCGGATGTAATTTCTGTGTTTCATTGTCAATAAGAAGCTTCAAGAGATACAGTAAACCTGAAGTGAAGCATCGGAAACTAAAACTGGACTCACAGGACACGTTCATATCATAGAAAGTTAGAGTGTCAGTCCTCTTGTACTTAAGTCGGCATTGTGCGTTTTGTATTAAATTCAGATGAAATTTCTGTGTTTCATCGTCATTAACAAGGTCCAAGGGATACAGTAAACCTGAAGTGTAGCATCGCAATCTAAAACTGGAGTCACAGGACAGGCTCATATCATAGAAAGTTAGAGTGTCAGTCCTCGTGTACTTAAGTCGGCATTGTGCGTTTTGTATTAAATTCAGATGAAATTTCTGTGTTTCATCGTCATTAACAAGGTCCAAGGGATACAGTAAACCTGAAGTGTAGCATCGCAATCTAAAACTGGACTCACAGGAGCGGTTCAAAACATAGAAAGTTAGAGTGTCAGTCCGCTTGTACTTCAGTCGGCATTATGACTTTTGCATTAAATTCGGATGTAATTTCTGTGTTTCATCGTCAATAATAAGATCCAAGGGATACAGTAAACCTGAAGTGAAGCATCGGAATCTAAAACTGGACTCACAGGAGAGTTTCAGATCATAGGGAGTTAGAGTGTCAGTCTTCTTGTACTTAAGTCGGCATTGTGAGTTTTGTATTAAATTCGGATGCAATTTCTGTGTTTCATCGTCAATAAGGAGGTCCAAGGGATTCAGTAAACCTGAAGTGAAGCATCGGAATGTAAAACTGGACTCACAGGAGAGGTTCAAATCATAGAGAGTTAGAGTGTAAGTCCTCTTGTACTTAAGTCGGCATTGTGCCTTTTGTATTAAATTCGGATGCAATTACTGTGTTACGTCGTCAATAAGAAGGTCCAAGGGATACAGTAGACCTGAAGTGAAGCATCGGAATCTAATACTGGACTCACAGGAGAGGTTCAAATCACAGAGAGTTAGAGTGTCAGTCCTCTTGTGCTCAAGTCGGCATTTTGCGTTTTGTATTAAATTCGGATGAAATTTCTGTGTTTCATCGTCAATAAGGAGGTCCAAGGGATACAGTAAACCTGAAGTGAAGTATCGGAATGTAAAACTGGACTCACAGGAGAGGTTCAAATAATAGAGAGTTAGAGTGTCAGTCCTCTAGTACTTAAGTCGGCATTGTGCCTTTTGCATTAAATTCGGATGTAATTTCTGTGTTTCATCGTCAATAACAATTTCCAAGGGATACAGTAGACCTGAAGTGAAGCATCGGAAGCTAAAACTGGACTCACAGGAGAGGTTCAAATCATAGAAAGTTAGAGTGTCAGTCCTCTTGTACTTAAGTCGGCATTGTGCCTTTTGTATTAAATTCGGATGCAATTTCTGTGTTTCATCGTCAATAAGAAGGTCCAAGGGACACAGTAAACCTGAAGTGAAACATCGTAATCTAAAACTGGACTCACAGGAGAGGTCCAGATCATAGGGAGTTAGAGTGTCAGTCCTCTTGTACGTAAGTCGGCATTGTGATTTTTGTATTAAATTTGGATGCAATTTCTGTGTTCCATCGTCAATAAGAAGGTCCAAGGGATACAGTAAACCTGAAGTGAAGCATCGGAATCTAAAACTGGACTCACAGGAGAGGTTCAAATCATAGAGAGTTAGAGTGTCAGTCCTCTTGTACTTAAGTCGGCATTGTGCCTTTTGTATTAAATTCGGATGCAATTTCTGTGTTTCATCGTCTATAAGGAGTTCCAAGGGATACAGTAATCCTGAAGTGAAGCATCGGAATGTAAAACTGGACTCACAGGAGAGGTTAATCATAGAGAGTTAGAGTGTAAGTCCTCTTGTACTTAAGTCGGCATTGTGCCTTTTGTATTAAATTCGGATGCAATTTTTGTGCTTCATCGTCAATAAGAAGATCAAAGGGATACAGTAAATATGAAGTGAAGCATCGGTAAATAAAACTGGACTCACAGGAGAGGTTCAAATCATAGAGAGTTAGAGTGTGAGTCCTCTTGTACTTAAGTCAGCATTGTGCCTCTTGTGTTAAATTCGGATGCAATTTCTGTGTTTCATCGTCAATAACAAGGTCCACAGGATACAGTAAACCTGAAGTGTAGCATCGGAATCTAAAACTGGACTCACAGGAGAGGTTCAAATCATAGAAAATTAGAGTGTCAGTCCTCTTGTACTTAAGTCGGCATTGTGATTTTTGTATTAAATTCGGATGCAATTTCTGTGTTTCATTGTCAATAAGAAGGTCCAAGGGATACAGTAAAGCTGAAGTGAAGCATGGGAATCTACAAATGAACTCACAGGAGAGGTTCAAATCCTAGAGAGTTAGAGTGTCAGTCCTCTTGTACTTAAGTCGGCATTGTGCATTTTGAATTAAATTCGGATGCAATTTCTGGTTTTCATCGTCAATAAGAAGGTCCAAGGGATACAGTAAACCTGAAGTGAAGCATCGGAATCTAAAACTGGACTCACAGGAGAGGTTCAAATCATAGAGAGTTAGAGTGTCAGTCCTCTTGTACTTAAGTCGCATTGTGTCTTTTGTATTAAATTCCGATGCAATTTCTGTGTTTCATCATCAATAAGACTGTCCAAAGGATACAGTAAACCTGAAGTGAAGCGTCGGAATCTAAAACTGGACTCACAGGAGAGGTTCAAATCATAGAGAGTTCGAGTGTCAGTCCTCTTGTAATTAAGTCTTCATTGTGCGTTTTGTATTAAATTCGGTTGCAATTTCTGTGTTTCATCGTCTATAAGGAGTTCCAAGGGATACAGTTAACCTGAAGTGAAGCATCGGAATGTAAATCTGGACTCACAGGAGAGGTTAATCATAGAGAGTTAGAGTGTAAGTCCTCTTGTAATTAAGTCGGCATTGTGCATTTTGTATTAAATTCGGATGCAATTTCTGTGTTTCATCGTCAATAAGAAGGTCCAAGGGATACAGTAAACCTGAAGTGAAGCATCGGAATCTAAAACTGGTCTCACATGAGAGGTTCAAATCATAGAAAGTTAGTGTCAGTCCTATTCTACTTAAGTCGGGATTGTGCCTTTTGTAATAAATCCGGATGCAATTTTTGTGTTTCACTGTCAATAAGAAGGTCCAAGCGATACAGTAGACCTGAAGTGAAGCATCGGAATCTAAAACTGGACTCACAGGAGAGGTTCAAATCATAGAGAGTTAGAGTGTCAATCCTCTTCTACTGAAATCGGCATTATGCCTTTCGCATTAAATTCGGATGCAATTTCTGTGATTCATCGTCAATAAGAAGGTCATAGGGATACAGTAAACCTGAAGTGAAGCATCGGAATCTAAAACTGGACTCACAGGAGCGCTTCAAATCATAGAAAGTTAGTGTGTCAGTCCTCTTGTACTTAAGTCAGCATTGTACCTTTTGTATTAAACTCGGATGCAATTTCTGTGTTTCATCGTCAATAAAAAGGTCAAATGGATACAGTAAACCTGAAGTGAAGCATCGGAAAATAAAACTGGACCCACAGGGGAGGTTCAAATCAAAGAATGTTAGAGTGTCAGTCCTCTTGTACTTAAGTCGGCATTGTGCCTTTTGTATTACATTCGGATGCAATTTCTGTGTTTCATCGTCAATAAGAAGATCCATGGGATACAGTAAACCTGAAGTGAAGCATCGGAATCTAAATCTGGACTTACAGGTCAGGTTCATATCATAGAAAGTTAGAGTGTCAGTCCTCTTGTACTTAAGTCCGCATTGTGCCTTTCGTATTAAATTCGGATGCAATGTCTGTGTTTCATCGCCAATAACAAGGTCCAAGGGGTACAGTAAACCTGAAGTGTAGCATCGGAATCTAACACTGGACTCACAGGGGAGGTTCAAATCTTAGAAAGTTAGAGTGTCAGTCCTCTTGTACATAAGTCGGCATTGTGCCTTTTGGATTAAATCCGGATGCAATTTCTGTGTCTCATCGTCAATAAGAAGGACCAAGGGATAAGGTAAACCTGTAGTGAAGCATCGGAATCTAAAACTGGACTCAAAGAAGAGGTTCGAATCACAGAAGGTTAGAGTGTCAGTCCTCTTGTACTTAAGTCGGCATTGTGCCTTTTGTATTATTTTCACATGCAATTTCTGTGTTTCATCGTCAATAAGAAGACCAAACGGATACAGTAAACCTGAAGTGAAGCATCGGAAACTACAACTGGACTCACAGATGAGATTCAAATCATAGAAAGTTATAGTGTCAGTCCTCTTGTACTTAAGTCGGCATTGTGCCTTTTGTATTAAATTCGGATGCAATTTCTGTGTTTCATCGTCAATAAGAAGCTCAAAGGGATACAGTAAACCTTTAGTGAAGCATCGGAAATTAAAACTGGCTCACAGGACAGGTTCAAATCAATGAAAGTTATAGTGTCAGTCCTCTTATACTTAAGTCGGCATTGTGCATATTGTATTAAATTCGGATTCAATTTCTGTGTTTCATCGTCAATAAGAAGTTCCAAGGTATACAGTAAACCTGAAGTGAAGAATCAGAATCTGTAACTGGACACACGGGAGAGGTTTTAATCATAGAGAGTTAGAGTATCAGTCCTCTTGTACTTAAGTCGGCATTGTGCCTTTTGAATTAAACTCGGATGCAATATCTGTGTTTCATCGTCAATAAGAAGGTCCAAGGAATACAGTAAACCCGAAGTGAAGCATCGGAATCTAAAACTGGACTCACAGGAGACTTTCGAATCTTAGAGAGTTAGTGTCAGTCCTCTTGTACTTAAGTCGGCATTGAACCTTTTGTATTAAATTCGGATGCAGTTTCTGTGTTTCATCGTCAGTAAGGAGGTCCAAGGGATACAGTAAACAAGAAGTGAAGCATCGGAATCTAAAACTGGACTCACAGGAGAGGTTTAAATCATGGAGAGTTAGAGTGTCAGTCCTCTTGTACTTACGTCGGCATTGTGCTTTTTGTATTACATTCGGATGCAATTTCTGTGTTTCGTCTTCAATAAGAAGGTCCAAGCGATACAGTAAACCTGAAGTGAAGATTCGCAAAATAAAACTGGACTCACAGGACAGGTTCAAATAAAAGAATGTTAGAGTGTCAGTCCTCTTGTACATAAGTCGGCATTGTGTCCTTTGTATAAAATTGGGATGCAATTTCTGTGTTTCATCGTCAATAAGAAGGTCCAAAGGATAGAGTAAACCTGAAGTCAAGCATCGGTAACTAAAACTGGACTCACAGGAGAGGTTTTAATCATAGAGAATTAGAGTGTCAGTCCTCTTGTACTTAAGTCGAAATTGTTTCTGTTGTATTAAATTCGGATGCATTTTCTGTGTTTCATCGTCAATAGGAAGGTCCAAGGGATACAGTAAACCTGAAGTGAAGCATCGGAATCTAAAACTGGTCTCACAGGAGAGGTTCAAATCATAGAGAGTTAGAGTGTCAGTCCTCTTGTACTTAAGTCGGCATTGTGCGTTTTGTATTAAATTCGGATGCAATTTCTGTGTTTCATCGTCAATAAGGAGGTCCATATGATATAGTAAACCTGAAGTGATGCATCGGAATGTAAAACTGAACTCACAGGAGAGGTTCAAATCATAGAGAGTTAGATTGTCAGTAATCTTGTACTTAAGTCGCAATGGGACTTTTGTATTAAATTCGGATGCAATTTCTGTGTTTCATCGTCAATAAGAAGGTCCAAGGGATACAGTAAACCTGAAGTGAAGCATCGGAATCTAAAACTGGACTCACAGGATAGGTTATAATCATAGAGAGTTAGAGTGTCAGTCCTCTTGTACGTAAGTCGGCATTGTGCCTTTTGTATTAAATTCGGATGCAATTTCTGTGTTACATCGTCAGTAAGAAGGTCCTAGGGATACAGTAAACCTGAAGTGAAGCATTGGAATCTAAAACTGGACTCACAGGAGAGATTCAAATCATAGAAATTTAGAGTGTCAGTCCTCTTGTACTTAAGTCGGCATTATGCCTTTTGTTTTAAAGTCGAATGCAATTTCTGTGATTCATCTGCTATAAGAAGATCCAAGGGATACAGTAAACCTGAAGTGAAGCATCGGAATCTAAAACTGGACTCACAGGACAGGTTCATATCAGAGAAAGTTAGTGTGTCAGTCCACTTATACTTAAGTCGGCATTCTGCCTTTTGTATTAAATTCGGTTGCAATTTCTGTGTTTCATCGTCTATAAGGAGTTCCAAGGGATACAGTTAACCTGAAGTGAAGCATCGGAATGTAAAACTGGACTCACAGGAGAGGTTAATCATAGAGAGTTAGAGTGTAAGTCCTCTTGTAATTAAGTCGGCATTGTGCATTTTGTATTAAATTCGGATGCAATTTCTGTGTTTCATCGTCAATAAGAAGGTCCAAGGGATACAGTAAACCTGAAGTGAAGCATCGGAATCTAAAACTGGTCTCACATGAGAGGTTCAAATCATAGAAAGTTAGTGTCAGTCCTATTCTACTTAAGTCGGGATTGTGCCTTTTGTAATAAATCCGGATGCAATTTTTGTGTTTCATTGTCAATAAGAAGGTCCAAGCGATACAGTAGACCTGAAGTGAAGCATCGGAATCTAAAACTGGACTCACAGGAGAGGTTCAAATCATAGAGAGTTAGAGTGTCAATCCTCTTCTACTTAAATCGGCATTATGCCTTTCGCATTAAATTCGGATGCAATTTCTGTGATTCATCGTCAATAAGAAGGTCATAGGGATACAGTAAACCTGAAGTGAAGCATCGGAATCTAAAACTGGACTCACAGGTGAGGTTCAAATCATAGAGAGTTAGAGTGTCGGTCCTCTTGTACTTAAGTCGACATTGTGCTTTTTGTATTAAATTCGGATTCTATTTCAGTGTTTCATCGTCAATAACAAGGTCCACAGGATACAGTAAACCAGAAGTGTAGCATCGGAATCTAAAACTGGACTCACAGGAGAGGTTCAAATCATAGAAAGTTAGAGTGTCAGTCCTCTTGTACTTAAGTCAGCACTGCGCCTTTTCTATTAAATTCGGATGCAATTTCTGTGTTTCATCGTCAATAAGAAGATCAAAGGGATACAGTAAACCTGAAGTGAAGCATCGGAAAATAAAACTGGACTCACAGGATAGGTTCAAATCATAGAGAGTTATAGTGTGAGTCCTCTTGTACTTAAGTCAGCATTGTGCCTCTTGTATTAAATTCGGATGCAATTTCTGTGTTTCATCGTCAATAACAAGGTCCACAGGATACAGTAAACCTGAAGTGTAGCATCGGAATCTAAAACTGGACTCACAGGAGAGTTTCAAATCATAGAGAGTTAGAGTGTCAGTCCTCTTGTACTTAAGTCGGCATTGTGATTTTTGTATTAAATTCGGATGCAATTTCTGTGTTTCATCGTCAATAAGAAGGTTCAAGGGATACAGTAAAGCTGAAGTGAAGCATGGGAATCTAAAAATGAACTCACAGGAGAGGTTCAAATCCTAGAGAGTTAGAGTGTCAGTCCTCTTGTACTTAAGTCGGCATTGCGCATTTTGAATTAAATTCGGATGCAATTTCTGTGTGTCATCGTCAATAACAAGGTCCACAGGATACAGTAAACCTAAAAAGTAGCATCGGAATCTAAAACTGGACTCACAGGAGCGCTTCAAATCATAGAAAGTTAGTGTGTCAGTCCTCTTGTACTTAAGTCAGCATTGTACCTTTTGTATTAAACTCGGATGTAATTTCTGTGTTTCATCGTCAATAAAAAGGTCCAATGGATACAGTAAACCTGAAGTGAAGCATCGGAAAATAAAACTGGACTCACAGGGGAGGTTCAAATCAAAGAATGTTAGAGTGTCATTCCTCTTGTACTTAAGTCGGCATTGTGCGTTTTGAATTAATTTCGGATGCAATTTCTGTGTTTCATCGTCAATAAGAAGGTCATAGGGATACAGTAAACCTGAAGTGAAGCATCGGAATCTAAAACTGGACTCAAAGAAGAGGTTCGAATCACAGAAGGTTAGAGTGTCAGTCCTCTTGTACTTAAGTCGGCATTGTGCCTTTTGTATTATTTTCACATGCAATTTCTGTGTTTCATCGTCAATAAGAAGACCAAACGGATACAGTAAACCTGAAGTGAAGCATCGGAAACTAAAACTGGACTCACAGATGAGATTCAAATCATAGAAAGTTATAGTGTCAGTCCTCTTGTACTTAAGTCGGCATTGTGCCTTTTGTATTAAATTCGGATGCAATTTCTGTGTTTCATCGTCAATAAGAAGCTCAAAGGGATACAGTAAACCTTTAGTGAAGCATCGGAAATTAAAACTGGCTCACAGGACAAGTTCAAATCAATGAAAGTTAGAGTGTCAGTCCTCTTATACTTAAGTCGGCATTGTGCATATTGTATTAAATTCGGATTCAATTTCTGTGTTTCATCGTCAATAAGAAGTTCCAAGGTATACAGTAAACCTGAAGTGAAGAATCAGAATCTGTAACTGGACACACGGGAGAGGTTTTAATCATAGAGAGTTAGAGTATCAGTCCTCTTGTACTTAAGTCGGCATTGTGCCTTTTGAATTAAACTCGGATGCAATATCTGTGTTTCATCGTCAATAAGAAGGTCAAAGGAATACAGTAAACCCGAAGTGAAGCATCGGAATCTAAAACTGGACTCACAGGAGAGGTTCGAATCTTAGAGAGTTAGTGTCAGTCCTCTTGTACTTAAGTCGGCATTGAACCTTTTGTATTAAATTCGGATGCAGTTTCTGTGTTTCATCGTCAGTAAGAAGGTCCAAGGGATACAGTAAACAAGAAGTGAAGCATCGGAATCTGAAACTGGACTCACAGGAGAGGTTTAAATCATGGAGAGTTAGAGTGTCAGTCCTCTTGTACTTACGTCGGCATTGTGCTTTTTGTATTACATTCGGATGCAATTTCTGTGTTTCGTCTTCAATATGAAGGTCCAAGCGATACAGTAAACCTGATGTGAAGCATCGCAAAATAAAACTGGACTCACAGGACAGGTTCAAATAAAAGAATGTTAGAGTGTCAGTCCTCTTGTAGATAAGTCGGCATTGTGTCCTTTGTATAAAATTGGGATGCAATTTCTGTGTTTCATCGTCAATAAGAAGGTCCAAAGTATAGAGTAAACCTGAAGTCAAGCATCGGAAACTAAAACTGGACTCACAGGAGAGGTTTTAATCATAGAGAATTAGAGTGTCAGTCCTCTTGTACTTAAGTCGAAATTGTTTCTTTTGTATTAAATTCGGATGCATTTTTTGTGTTTCATCGTCAATAGGAAGGTCCAAGGGATACAGTAAACCTGAAGTGAAGCTTCGGAATCTAAAACTGGTCTCACAGGAGAGGTTCAAATCATAGAGAGTTAGAGTGTCAGTCCTCTTGTACTTAAGTCGGCATTGTGCGTTTTGTATTAAATTCGGATGCAATTTCTGTGTTTCATCGTCAATAAGGAGGTCCATATGATATAGTAAACCTGAAGTGATGCATCGGAATGTAAAACTGAACTCACAGGAGAGGTTCAAATCATAGAGAGTTAGATTGTCAGTAATCTTGTACTTAAGTCGGCAATGGGACTTTTGTATTAAATTCGGAAGCAATTTCTGTGTTTCATCGTCAATAAGAAGGTCCAAGGGATACAGTAAACCTGAAGTGAAGCATCGGAATCTAAAACTGGACTCACAGGATAGGTTATAATCATAGAGAGTTAGAGTGTCAGTCCTCTTGTACGTAAGTCGGCATTGTGCCTTTTGTATTAAATTCGGATGCAATTTCTGTGTTACATCGTCAGTAAGAAGGTCCTAGGGATACAGTAAACCTGAAGTGAAGCATTGGAATCTAAAACTGGACTCACAGGAGAGATTCAAATCATAGAAATTTAGAGTGTCAGTCCTCTTGTACTTAAGTCGGCATTATGCCTTTTGTATTAAAGTCGAATGCAATTTCTGTGATTCATCTGCTATAAGAAGATCCAAGGGATACAGTAAACCTGAAGTGAAGCATCGGAATCTAAAACTGGACTCACAGGACAGGTTCATATCAGAGAAAGTTAGTGTGTCAGTCCACTTATACTTAAGTCGGCATTCTGCCTTTTGTATTAAATTCGGATGCAATTTCTGAGTTTCATCGTCAATAACAAGTTCCACAGGATTCAGTAAGTCTGAAGTGTAGCATCGGAGATACAGTAAACCTGAAGTGTAGCATCGGAATCTAAAACTGGACTCACAGGAGAGGTTCAAATCATAGAAAGTTAGAGTGTCAGTCCTCTTGTACTTAAGTCGGCATTGTGCCTTTTGTATTAAATTCTGATGCAATTTCTGTGTTTCATCGTCAATAAGAAGTTCCAAGGTATACAGTAAACCTGAAGTGAAGAAACGGAATCTAAAACTTGACTCACATGAGAGGTTTTAATCATAGAGAGTTAGAGTGGCAGTCCTCTTGTACTTAAGTCGGCATTGTGCCTTTTGTATTAAATTCGGATGCAATTTCTGTGTTTCATCGTGAATAAGAAGGTCCAAGGGATACCGTAAACCTGAGGTGAAGCATCGGAATCTAAAACTGGACTCACAGGAGAGGTTCAAATCGTAGAGAGTTAGAGTGTCAGTCCTCTTGTACTTAAGTCGGCATTGTGCCTTTTGTATTAAATTCGGATGCAATTTCTGTGTTTCATCGTCAATAAGAAGGTCCAAAGGATACTGTAAACCTGAAGTGAAGTATCGGAATCTACAACTTGACTCAAAGGAGAGGTTCAAATCATAGAGAGTTAGAGTGTCAGTCCTCTTGGACTTAAGACTTCATTGTGCTTTTTGTATTAAATTTGGATGCAATTTTTGTGTTTCATCGTCAATAAGGAGGTCCAAAGGATACAGTAAACCTGAAGTGAAGCATCAGAATCTAAAACTTGACTCAAAGGAGAGGTATATATCATAGAAAGTTAGTGTGTCAGTCCTCTTGTACTTAAGTTGACATTGTGCCTTTTGTATTAAAATCGGATGCAATTTCTGTGTTTCATCGTGAATAAGTAGGTCCAAGGGATACAGTAATCCTGAAGTAAGAATCGGAATCTAAAACGTGACTCACAGGGGACGTTCTAATCATAGAGAGTTAGAGTGTCAGTCCTCATGTACTTAAGTCGGCATTGTGTATTTTGTATTAAATTCGGATGCAATTTCTGTGTTTCATCGTCAGTAAGAAGGACCAAGGGATACAGTAAACAAGAAGTGAAGCATCGGAATCTAAAACTGGACTCACAGGAGAGGTTTAAATCATGGAGAGTTAGAGTGTCAGTCCTCTTGTACTTACGTCGGCATTGTGCTTTTTGTATTACATTCGGATGCAATTTCTGTGTTTCATCTTCAATAAGAAGGTCCAAGCGATACAGTAAACCTGAAGTGAAGCATCGCAAAATAAAACTGGACTCACAGGACAGGTTCAAATAAAAGAATGTTAGAGTGTCAGTCCTCTTGTACATAAGTCGGCATTGTGTCCTTTGTATAAAATTGGGATGCAATTTCTGTGTTTCATCGTCAATAAGAAGGTCCAAAGGATAGAGTAAACCTGAAGTCAAGCATCGGAAACTAAAACTGGACTCACAGGAGAGGTTTTAATCATAGAGAATTAGAGTGTCAGTCCTCTTGTACTTAAGTCGAAATTGTTTCTTTTGTATTAAATTCGGATGCATTTTCTGTGTTTCATCGTCAATAGGAAGGTCCAAGGGATACAGTAAACCTGAAGTGAAGCATCGGAATCTAAAACTGGTCTCACCGGAGAGGTTCAAATCATAGAGAGTTAGAGTGTCAGTCCTCTTGTACTTAAGTCGGCACTGTGCGTTTTGTATTAAATTCGGATGCAATTTCTGTGTTTCATCGTCAATAAGGAGGTCCATATGATATAGTAAACCTGAAGTGAAGCATCGGAATGTAAAACTGGACTCACAGGAGAGGTTCAAATCATAGAGAGTTAGATTGTCAGTCCTCTTGTACTTAAGTCGGCAATGGGACTTTTGTATTAAATTCGGATGCAATTTCTGTGTTTCATCGTCAATAAGAAGGTCCAAGGGATACAGTAAACCTGAAGTGAAGCATCGGAATTTAAAACTGGACTCACAGGATAGGTTATAATCATAGAGAGTTAGAGTGTCAGTCCTCTTGTACGTAAGTCGGCATTGTGCCTTTTGTATTAAATTCGGATGCAATTTCTGTGTTACATCGTCTGTAAGAAGGTCCTAGGGATACAGTAAACCTGAAGTGAAGCATTGGAATCTAAAACTGGACTCACAGCAGAGATTCAAATCATAGAAATTTAGAGTGTCAGTCCTCTTGTACTTAAGTCGGCATTGTGCCTTTTGTATTTAATTCGGATGCAATTTCTGTGTATCATCGACAATAAGAAGTTCCAAGGGATACAGTAAACCTGAAGTGAAGCATCGGAATCTAAAACTGGACTCACAGGAGAGGTTCAAATCATAGAGAGTTAGAGTGTCAGTCCTCTTGTACTTAAGTTTTCATTGTGCTTTTTGTATTAAATTCATATGCAATTTTTGTGTTTCATCGACAGTAAGAAGGTTCAAGGGATACAGTAAACCTGAAGTGAAGCATCGGAATCTAAAACTGGACTCACAGGAGAGATGCAAATTATAGAGAGTTCGAGTGTCAGTCCTCTTGTTCTTAAGTCGGCATTGTGCCTTTTGTATTAAATTCGGTTGCAATTTCTGTGTTTCATCGTCAATAAGAAGGTCCCAGGGATACGGTAAACCTGAAGTGAAGCATCGGAATCTAAAACTGGACTCACAGGAGAGGTGCAAATCATAGAGAGTTAGAGTGTCAGTCCTCTTGTACTTAAGTCGGTATTGTGCCTTTTGTATTAAATTCGGATGCAATTTCTGTGTTTCATCGTAAATAAGAAGGTCCAAAGGATACAGTAAACCTGAAGTGAAGCATCGGAATCTAAAACTGGACTCACAGGAGAGGTTCAAATCATAGTGAGTTAGAGTGTCAGTCCTCTTGTACTTAAGTCGGCATTGTGTTTTTTGTATTAAATTCGGATGCAATTTCTGTGTTTCATCGTCCATAAGAAGGTCCAAGGGATACAGTAAACCTGAAATCAAGCATCGGATCTAAAACTGGACTCACAGGAGAGGTTCAAATCATAGAGAGTTAGAGTGTCAGTCCTCTTGTACTTAAGTTGGCATTGTGCCTGTTGTATTACATTCGGATGCAATTTCTGTGTTTCATCGTCAATAAGAAGGTCCAAGGGATACAGTAAACCTGAAGTGAAGAATCGGAATCTAAAACTGGACTCACAGGAGAGGTTCAACTCATAGAGAGTTAGAGGGTCGGTCCTCTCGTACTTAAGTCGGCATTGTGCCTTTTGTATTAAATTCGGATGCAATTTCTGTGTTTCATCGTCAATAAGAATTTCAAAGGGATACAGTAAACCTGAAGTGAAGCATCGGAAAATAAAACTGGACTCACAGGACAGGTTCAAATTAAAGAATGTTAGAGTGTCAGTCCTCTTGTACTTAAGTCGGCATTATGCCTTTTGTAATAAAGTCGAATGCAATTTCTTTGATTCATCTGCTATAAGAAGATCCAAGGGATACAGTAAACCTGAAGTGAAGCATCGGAATCTAAAACTGGACTCACAGGACAGGTTCATATCATAGAAAGTTAGTGTGTGAGTCCACTTACACTTAAGTCGGCATTCTGCCTTTTGTATTAAATTCGGATGCAATTTCTGAGTTTCATCGTCAATAACAAGGTCCACGGGATACAGTAAACCTGAAGTGTAGCATCGGAATCTAAAACTGGACTCACAGGAGAGGTCAAATCATAGAAAGTTAGAGTGTCAGTCCTCTTGTACTTAAGTCGGCATTGTGCCTTTTGTATTTAATTCGGATGCAATTTCTGTGTTTCATCGACAGTAAGAAGGTTCAAGGGATAGAGTAAACCTGAAGTGAAGCATCGGAATCAAAAACTGGACTCACAGGAGAGATGCAAATTATAGAGAGTTCGAGTGTCAGTCCTCTTGTTCTTAAGTCGGCATTGTGCCTTTCGTATTAAATTCGGATGCAATTTCTGTGTTTCATCGTCAATAAGATGGTCCAAGGGATACAGTAAACCTGAAGTGAAGCATCGGAATCTAAAACTGGACTCACAGGAGAGGTGCAAATCATAGAGAGTTAGAGTGTCAGTCCTCTTGTACTTAAGTCGGCATTGTGCTTTTTGTATTAAATTCGGATGCAATTTCTGTGTTTCATCGTCCATAAGAAGGTCCAAGGGATACAGTAAACCTGAAATGAAGCATCGGAATCTATAACTGGACTCACAGGAGAGGTTCAAATCATAGAGAGTTAGAGTGTCAGTCCTCTTGTACTTAAGTCGGCATTGTGACTTTTGTATTAAATTAGGATGCAATTTCTTTGTTTCATCGTCAATAAGAATTTCAAAGGGATACAGTAAACCTGAAGTGAAGCATCGGAAAATAAAACTGGACTCACAGGACAGGTTCAAATTAAGAAATGTTAGAGTGTCAGTGCTCTTGTACTTCAGTTTTCATTGTGCTTCTTGTATTAAATTCGGATGCAATTTTTGTGTTTCATCGTCAATAAGAAGGTCCAAGGGATACAGTAAACCTGAAGTGAAGCATCGGAATCTAAAACAGGACTCACAGGAGAGGTTTTAATCACAGAGAGTTAGAGTTTCAGTCCTCTTGTACTTAAGTCGGCATTGTGCCTTTTGTATTAAATTCGGATGAAATTTCTGTGTTTCATCGTCAATAAGGAGGTCCAAGGGATACAGTAAATCTGAAGTGAAGCATCGGAATGTAAAACTGGACTCACATTAGAGGTTCGAATCATAGAGAGTTAGAGTGTCAGTCCTCTTGTACTTAAGTCGGCATTGTGTCTTTTGTATTAAATTCGGATGCAGTTTCTGTGTTTCATCGTCAATAAGAAGTTCCAAGGAATACAGTAATCCTGAAGTGAAGCATCGGAATCTAAAACTGGACTCACAGGAGCGGTTCAAATCATAGAGAGTTAGAGTGTCAGTCCTCTTGTACTTATGTCGGCACTGTGCGTTTTGTATTAAAGTCGGATGCAATTTCTGTGTTTCATCGTCAATAAGGAGGTCCAAATGATACAGTAAACCTGAAATGAAGCATCGGAATGTAAAACTGGACTCACAGGAGAGGTTCAAATCATAGAGAGTTTGAGTGTCAGTCCTGTTGTACTTAAGTCGGCAATGGGCCTCTTGTATTAAATTCGGATGCAATTTCTGTGTTACATCGTCAATAAGAAGGTCTAAGGGATACAGTAAACCTGAAGTGAAGCATCGGAATCTAAAACTGGACTCACAGGAGAGGTTCTAATCGTAGAGAGTTAGTGTCAGTCCTTTTGTACTTAAGTCGGCATTGTGCCTTTTGTATTAAATTCGGAAGCAATTTCTGTGTTTCATCGTGAATAAGAAGTTGAAAGAGATACAGTAAACCTGAAGTGAAGCATCGGAAAATAAAACTGGACTCACAGGTCAGGTTCAAATCAAAGAATGTTAGAGTGTCAGTCCACTTGTACTTAAGTCGGCATTGTGCCCTTTGTATAAAATTCGGATGCAATTTCTGTGTTTCATCGTCAATAAGAAGGTCCAAGGGATACAGTATACCTGAAGTGAAGCATCGAAATCTAAAACTGGACTCACAGAAGGGGTTAATATCAAGAAAGTTAGCGTGTCAGTCCTCTTGTACTTAAGTCGGCATTGTGCATATTGTATTAAATTCGGATGCATTTTCTGTGTTTCATCGTCAATAAGAAGTTCCAAGGTATACAGTAAACCTGAAGCGAAGAACCGGAATCTAAAACTGGACTCACAGGAGAGGTTCTAATCATAGAGAGTTAGTGTCAGTCCTCTTGTACTTAAGTCGGCATTGTGCCCTTTGTATAAAATTCGGATGCAATTTCTGTGTTTCATCGTCAAAAAGAAGGTCCAAGGGATACAGTAAACCTGAAGTGAAGCATCGGAATCTAAAACTGGACTCACAGGAGAGGTTCTAATCATAGAGAGTTAAAGTGTCAGTCCTCTTGTACTTAAGTCGGCATTGTGCATTTTGTATTAAATTTGGATGCAATTTCTGTCTTTCATCGTCAATAAGGAGGTCCAAAGGATGCAGTTAACCTGAAGTGAAGCATCGGAATGTAAAACTGGGCTCAGAGGATGGGTTCAAATCATAGAAAGTGAGAGTGTCAGTCCTCTTGTACTTAAGTCTGCATTGTGCCTATTGTATTAAATTCGGACGCAATTTCTGTGTTTCATCGCCAATAAGAAGGTCCAAGGGATACAGTAAACATGAAGTGAAGCATCGGAATCTAAAACTGGGCTCACAGGCGAGGTTCAAATAATAGAAAGTTAGAGTGTCAGTCCTCTTGTACTTAAGTCGGCATTGTGCCTTTTGTATTAAATTCGGATGCAATTTCAGTGTTTCATCGTCTATAAGAAGGTCCAAGGGATACAGTAAACCTGAAGTGAAGCATCGGAATCTACAAATGGACTCACAGGAGAGGTTCAAATCATAGAAAATTAGAGTGTCAATCCTCTTGTACTTAAGTTGGCATTGTGCCTGTTGTATTACATTCGGATGAAATTTCTGTGTTTCATCGCCAATAAGAAGGTCCAAGAGATACAGTAAACCTGAAGTGAAGCATCGGAATCTAAAACTGGACTCACAGGAGAGGTTCAAATCATAGAGAGTTAGAGGGTCAGTCCTCTTGTACTTAAGTCGGCATTGTGCTTTTTGTATTAAATTCGGATGCAATTTCTGTGTTTCATCGTCAATACGAGGATCCAAGGGATACAGTAAACCTGAAGTGAAACTTCGGAATCTAAAACTGGACTCACAGGACAGGTTCATATCATAGAAATTTAGTGTGTCAGTCCTCTGGTACTTAAGTCGGCATTGTGCCTTTTGTATTAAATTCGGAAGCAATTTCTGTGTTTCATCGTCAATAAGAATTTCAAAGGGATACAGTAAACCTGAAGTGAAGCATCGGAAAATAAAACTGGACTCACAGGACAGGTTCAAATTAAAGAATGTTAGAGTGTCAGTCCTCTTGTACTTAAGTCGGCATTGTGACATTTGTATTAAATTCGGATGCTATTTCTGTGTTTCATCGTCAATAAGAATTTCAAAGGGATACAGTAAACCTGAAGTGAAGCATCGGAAAATAAAACTGGTCTCACAGGACAGGTTTAAATTAAAGAATGTTACAGTGTCAGTCCTCTTGTACTTAAGTTTTCATTGTGCTTCTTGTATTAAATTCGGATGCAATTTTTGTGTTTCATCGTCAATAAGAAGGTCCAAGGGATACAGTAAACCTGAAGAAAAGCATCGGAATCTAAAACTGGACTCACAGGAGAGGTTCAAATCATAGAGAGTTAGAGTGTCAGTCCTCTTGTACCTAAGTCGGCATTGTGCGTTTTGTATTAAATTCGGATGCAATTTCTGTGTTTCATCGTCAATAAGGAGGTTCAAAGGATACAGTAAACCTGAAGTGCAGCATCGGAATCTAAAACTGGACTCACAGGAGAGGTTTTAATCATAGAGAGTTAGAGTGTCAGTCCTCTTGTACTTAAGTCGGCATTGTGCCTTTTGTATTAAATTCGGATGAAATTTCTGTGTTTCATCGTCAATAAGGAGGTCCAAGGGATGCAGTAAAACTGAAGTGAAGCATCGGAATATAAAACTGGACTCACAGGAGAGGTTCGAATCATAGAGAGTTAGAGTGTCAGTCCTCTTGTACTTATGTCGGCATTGTGCATATTGTACTAAATTCGGATGCAATTTCTGTGTTTCATCGTCAATAAGAAGTTCCAAGGTATACAGTAAACCTGAAGTGAAGAATCGGAATCTAAAACTGGACTCACAATAGAGATTTTAATCATAGAGAGTTAGAGTGTCAGTCCTCTTGTACTTAAGTCGGCATTGTGCCATTTGTATTAAATTCGGATGTAATTTCTGTGTTTCATCGTCAATAAGAAGGTCCAAGGGATACAGTAAATCCAAAGTGAAGCATCGGAATCTAAAACTGGACTCACAGGAGAGGTTCAAATCATAGAGAGTTAGAGTGTCACTCCTCGTGTACGTAAGTCGTCATTGTGCCTTTTGTATTAAATTCAGATGCAATTTCTGTTTTTCATCGTCAATAAGAAGGTCCAAAGGATACAGTAAACCTGAAGTGAAGCATCGGAAACTACAACTGGACTCACAGGAGAGGTTCAAATCATAGAGAGTTACAGAGTCAGTCCTCTTGTACTTAAGTCGGCATTGTGATTTTTGTATTTAATTCGGATGCAATTTCTGTGTTTCATCGTCAATAAGGAGGGCCAAGGGATACAGTAAATCTGAAGTGAAGCATCGGGATGTAAAACTGGACTCACACCAGAGGTTCGAATCAAAGAGAGTTAGAGTGTCAGTCCTCTTGTACTTAAGTCGGCATTGTGTCTTTTGTATTAAATTCGGATGCTGTTTCTGTGTTTCATCGTCAATAAGAAGGTCCAAGGGATACAGTAATCCTGAAGTGAAGCATCGGAATCTAAAACTGGACTCACAGGAGAGGTTCAAATCATAGAGAGTTAGAGTGTCAGTCCTCTTGTACGTAAGTCAGCATTGTGCGTTTTGTATTAAATTCGGATGCAATTTCTGTGTTTCATCGTCAATAAGGAGGTCCAAATAATACAGTAAACCTGAAGTGAAGCATCGGAATGTAAAACTGGACTCACAAGAGACGTTCAAATCATAGAGAATTTGAGTGTCAGTCCTCTTGTACTTAAGTCGGCAATGGGCCTCTTGTATTAAATTCGGATGCAATTTCTGTGTTTCATCGTCAATAAGAAGGTCCAAGGGATACAGTAAACCTGAAGTGAAGCAACCGAATGTAAAACTGGACTCACAGGAGAGGTTCAAATCATAGAGAGTTAGAGTGTAAGTCCTCTTGTACTTAAGTGGGCATTGTGCCTTTTGTATTTTATTCGGATGCAATTTCTGTGTTTCATCGTGAATAAGAAGTTCAAAGAGATACAGTAAACCTGAAGTGAAGCATCGGATAATAAAACTGGACTCACAGGTCAGGTTCAAATCAAAGAATGTTAGAGTGTCAGTCCTCCTGTACTTAAGTCGGCATTGTGCCCTTTGTATAAAATTCGGATGCAATTTCTGTGTTTCATCGTCAATAAGAATTTCAAAGGGATACAGTAAACCTGAAGTGAAGCATCGGAAAATAAAACTGGACTCACAGGACAGGTTCAAATTAAAGAATGTTAGAGTGTCAGTCCTCTTGTACTTAAGTTTTCATTGTGCTTCTTGTATTAAATTCGGATGCAATTTTTGTGTTTCTTCGTCAATAAGAAGGTCCAAGGGATACAGTAAACCTGAAGAAAAGCATCGGAATCTAAAACTGGACTCACAGGAGAAGTTCAAATCATAGAGAGTTAGAGTGTCAGTCCTCTTGTACCAAAGTCGGCATTGTGCGTTTTGTATTAAATTCGGATGCAATTTCTGTGTTTCATCGTCAATAAGGAGGTCCAAAGGAAACAGTAAACCTGAAGTGAAGCATCGGAATCTAAAACTGGACTCACAGGAGAGGTTTTAATCATAAAGAGTTAGAGTGTCAGTCCTCTTGTACTTAAGTTGGCATTGTGCCTTTTGTATTAAATTCGGATGAAATTTCTGTGTTTCATCGTCAATAAGGAGGTCCAAGGGATACAGTAAATCTGAAGTGAAGCATCGGAATGTAAAACTGGACTCACAGGAGAGGTTCGAATCATAGAGAGTTAGAGTGTCAGTCCTCTTGTACTTAAGTCGGCATTGTGCGTTTTGTATTAAATCCGGATGCAATTTCTGTATTTCATCGTCAATAATGAGGTCCAAATGATACAGTAAACCTGAAGTGAAGCATCGGAATGTAAAACTGGACTCACAGGAGAGGTTCAAATCATAGAGAGTTTGAGTGTCAATCCTCTTGTACTTAAGTCGGCAATGGGCCTCTTGTATTAAATTCGGATGCAAATTCTGTGTTTCATCGTCAATTGGAAGGTCCAAGGGATCTAGTAAACCTGAAGTGAAGCATCGGAATCTAAAACTGGACTCACAGGAGAGGTTCTAATCATAGAGAGTTAGTGTCAGTTCTCTTGTACTTAAGTCGGCATTGTGCCTTTTGTATTAAATTCGGATGCAATTTCTGTGTTTCATCGTGATTAAGAAGTTCAAAGAGATACAGTAAACCTGAAGTGAAGCATCGGAAAATGAAACTGGACTCACAGGTCAGGTTCAAATCAAAGAATGTTAGAGTGTCAGTCCTCTTGTACTTAAGTCGGCATTGTGCCCTTTGTATAAAATTCAGATGCAATTTCAGTGTTTCATCGTCAATAAGAAGGTCCAAGGGATACAGTAAACCTGAAGTGAAGCATCGGAATCTAAATCTGGACTCACAGAAGGGGTTCAAATCATAGAAAGTTAGAGTGTCAGTCCTCTTGTACTTAAGTCGGCATTGTGCATATTGTACTAAATTCGGATGCAATTTCTGTGTTTAATCGTCAATAAGAAGTTCCAAGGTGTACAGTAAACATGAAGTGAAGAATCGGAATCTAAAACTGGACTCACAATAGAGGTTTTAATCATAGAGAGTTAGAGTGTCAGTCCATTTGTACTTAAGTCTGCATTGTGCCTTTTGTATTAAATTCGGATGCAATTTCTGTGTTTCATCGTCAATAAGAAGGTCCAAGGGATACAGTAAATCCAAAGTGAAGCATCGGAATCTAAAACTGGACTCACAGGAGAGGTTCAAATCATAGAGAGTTAGAGTGTCAGTCCTCTTGTACTTAAGTCGGCATTGTGCGTTTTGTATTAAATTCGGATGCAATATCTGTGTTCCATCGTCAATAAGGAGGTCCAAATAATACAGTAAACCTGAAGTGAAGCATCGGAATGTAAAACTGGACTCACAGGAGACGTTCAAATCATAGAGAGCTTGAGTGTCAGTCCTCTTGTACTTAAGTCGGCAATGGGCCTCTTGTATTAAATTCGGATGCAGTTTCTGTGTTTCATCGTCAATAAGAAGGTCCAAGGGATACAGTAAACCTGAAGTGAAGCATCGGAATCTAAAACTGGACTCACAGGAGAGGTTCATATCATAGAGAGTTAGAGTGTCAGTCCTCGTGTACGTAAGTCGTCATTGTGCCTTTTGTATTATATTCGGATGCAATTTCTGTGTTTCATCGTCAATAAGAAGGTCCAAAGGACACTGTAAACCTGAAGTGAAGCATCGGAATCTACAACTGGACTCACAGGAGAAGTTCAAATAATAGAGAGTTAGAGTGTCAGTCCTCTTGTACTTAAGTCGGCATTGTGCCTTTTGTATTTAATTCGGATGCAATTTCTGTGTTTCATCGACAATAAGAAGTTCCAAGGGATACAGTAAACCTGAAGTGAAGCATCGGAATCTAAAACTGGACTAGCAGGAGAGGTTCAAATCTTAGAGAGTTAGAGTGTCAGTCCTCTTGTACTTAAGAAGGCATTGCGCCTTTTGTATTAAATTCGGATGCAATTTCTGTGTTTCATCGTCAATAAGAAGGTCCAAGGGATACAGTAAACCTGAAGTGAAGCATCGGAATGTAAAACTGGACTCACAGGAGAGGTTCTAATCATAGAGAGTTAGTGTCAGTTCTCTTGTACTTAAGTCGGCATTGTGCCCTTTGTATAAAATTCGGATGCAATTTCTGTGTTTCATCGTCAATAAGAAGGTGCAAGGGATACAGTAAACCTGAAGTGAAGCATCGGAATCTAAAACTGGACTCACAGGAGAGGTTCTAATCATAGAGAGTTAAAGTGTCAGTCCTCTTGTACTTAAGTCGGCATTGTGCGTTTTGTATTAAGTTCGGATGCAATTTCTGTCTTTCATCGTCAATAAGGAGGTCCAAAGGATGCAGTTAACCTGAAGGGAAGCATCGGAATGTAAAACTGGGCTCAGAGGATGGGTTCAAATCATAGAAAGTGAGAGTGTCAGTCCTCTTGTACTTAAGTCTGCATTGTGCCTTTTGTATTAAATTCGGATGCAATTTCTGTGTTTCATCGTCAATAAGAAGGTCCAAGGGATACAGTAAACATGAAGTGAAGCATCGGAATCTAAAACTGGGCTCACAGGCGAGGTTCAAATAATAGAAAGTTGGAGTGTCAGTCCTCTTGTACTTAAGTCGGCATTGTGCCTTTTGTATTAAATTCGGATGCAATTTCAGTGTTTTATTGTCTATAAGAAGGTCCAAGGTATACAGTAAACCTGAAGTGAAGCATCGGAATCTACAAATGGACTCACAGCAGAGTTTCAAATCATAGAAAATTAGAGTACTTAAGTTGGCATTGTGCCTGTTGTATTACATTCCGATGAAATTTCTGTGTTTCATCGCCAATAAGAAGGTCCAAGAGATACAGTAAACCTGAAGTGAAACATCGGAATCTAAAACTGGACTCACAGGAGAGGTTCAAATCATAGAGAGTTAGAGGGTCAGTCCTCTTGTACTTAAGTCGGCATTGTGCTTTTTGTATTAAATTCGGATGCAATTTCTGCGTTTCATCGTCAATACGAAGATCCAAGGGATACAGTAAACCTGAAGTGAAACATCGGAATCTAAAACTGGACTCACAGGACAGGTTCATATCATAGAAATTTAGTGTGTCAGTCCTCTGGTACTTAAGTCGGCATTGTGCCTTTTGTATTAAATTCGGATGCAATATCTGTGTTTCATCGTCAATAAGAATTTCAAAGGGATACAGTAAACCTGAAGTGAAGCATCGGAAAATAAAACTGGACTCACAGGACAGGTTCAAATTAAAAAATGTGTTAGTGTCAGTCCTCTTGTACTTAAGTCGGCGTTGTGACATTTGTATTAAATTCGGATGCTATTTCTGTGTTTCATCGTCAATAAGAATTTCAAAGGGATACAGTAAACCTGAAGTGAAGCATCGGAAAATATAACTGGACTCACAGGACAGGATTAAATTAAAGAATGTTACAGTGTCAGTCCTCTTGTACTTAAGTCGGCATGGTGCATATTGTACTAAATTCGGATGCAATTTCTGTGTTTAATCGTCAATAAGAAGTTCCAAGGTATACAGTAAACATGAAGTGAAGAATCGGAATCTAAAACTGGACTCACAATAGAGGTTTTAATCATAGAGAGTTAGAGTGTCAGTCCTCTTGTACTTAAGTCGGCATTGTGCCTTTTGTATTAAATTCGGATTTAATTTCTGTGTTTCATCGTCAATAAGAAGGTCCAAGGGATACAGTAAATCCAAAGTGAAGCATCGGAATCTAAAACTAGACTCACAGGAGAGGTTCAAATCATAGAGAGTTAGAGTGTCAGTCCTCATGTACGTAAGTCGTCATTGTGCCTTTCGTATTAATTTCGGATGCAATTTCTGTGTTTCATCGTCAATAAGAAGGTCCAAAGGATACTGTAAACCTGAACTGAAGCATCGGTATCTACAACTGGACTCACAGGAGAGGTTCAAATCATAGAGAGTTAGAGTGTCAGTCCTCTTGTACTTAAGTCGGCATTGTGCGTTTTGTATTTAATTCGGATGCAATTTCTGTGTTTCATCGTCAATAAGGAGGGCCAAGCGATACAGTAAATCTGAAGTGAAGCATCGGAATGTAAAACTGGACTCACAGGAGAGATTCGAATTATAGAGAGTTAGAGTGTCAGTCCTCTTGTACTTAAGTCGGCATTGTGTCTTTTGTATTAAATTCGGATGCAGTTTCTGTGTTTCATCGTCAATAAGAAGGTCCAAGGGATACAGTAAACCTGAAGTGAAGCATCGGAATCTAAAACTGGACTCACAGGAGAGGTTCAAATCATAAAGAGTTAGAGTGTCAGACCTCGTGTACGTAAGTCGTCATTGTGCCTTTTGTATTAAATTTGGATGCAATTTCTGTGTTTCATCGTCAATAAGAAGGTCCAAAGGACACTGTAAACCTGAAGTGAATCATCGGAATCTACAACTGGACGAACAGGAGAAGTTCAAATAATAGAGAGTTAGAGTGTCAGGCCTCTTGTACTTAAGTCGGCATTGTGCCTTTTGCATTTAATTCGGATGCAATTTCTGTGTTTCATCGACAATAAGAAGTTCCAAGGGATACAGTAAACCTGAAGTGAAGCATCGGAATCTAAAACTGGACTAGCAGGAGAGGTTCAAATCTTAGAGAGTTAGAGTGTCAGTCCTCTTTTACTTAAGAAGGCATTGTGCCTTTTGTATTAAATTCGGATGCAATTTCTGTGTTTTATCGTCAATAAGAAGTTCCAAGGGATACAGTAAACCTGACGTGAAGCATCGGAATCTAAAACTGGACTCACAGAATAGGTTCAAATCATAGAGTGTTAGTGTCAGTCCTCTTGTACTTAAGTAGGCATTGTGATTTTTGTGTTAAATTCGGATGCAATTTCTGTGTTTCATCGTCAATAACAAGGTCCACAGCATACAGGAAACCTGAAGTGAAGCATCGGAAAATAAAACTGGACTCACAGGTCAGGTTCAAATCAAAGAATGTTAGAGTGTCACTCCTCTTGTACTTAAGTCCGCGTTGTGTCCTTTGTATAAAATTCGGATGCAATTTCTGTGTTTCATCGTCAATAAGAAGGTCCAAGGTATACAATAAACCTGAAGTGAAGCATCGGAATCTAAAACTGGACTCACAGGAGAGGTTCTAATCATAGAGAGTTAGTGTCAGTCCTCTTGTACTTAAGTCGGCATTGTGCCTTTTGTATTAAATTCGGATGCAATTTCTGTGTTTCATCGTCAATAAGAAGGTCCAAGGGATACAGTAAACCTGAAGTGAAGCATCGGAATGTAAAACTGGACTCACAGGAGAGGTTCTAATCATAGAGAGTTAGTGTCAGTCCTCTTGTACTTAAGTCGGCATTGTGCCCTTTGTATAAAATTCGGATGCAATTTCTGTGTTTCATCGTCAATGAGAAGGTCTAAGGGATACACTAAACCTGAAGTGAAGCATCGGAATCTAAAACTGGACTCACAGGAGAGGTTCAAATCATAGTGAGTTAGAGGGTCAGTCCTCTTGTACTTAAGTCGGCATTGTGCTTTTTGTATAAATTCGGATGCAATTTCTGTGTTTCATCGTCAATACGAAGATCCAAGGGATACAGTAAACCTGAAGTGAAACATCGGAATCTAAAACTGGACTCACAGGACAGGTTCATATCATAGAAATTTAGTGTGTCAGTCCTCTGGTACTTAAGTCGGCATTGTGCCTTTTGTATTAAATTCGGAAGCAATATCTGTGTTTCATCGTCAATAAGAATTTCAAAGGGATACAGTAAACCTGAAGTGAAGCATCGGAAAATAAAACTGGACTCACAGGACAGGTTCAAATTAAAAAATGTTAGAGTGTCAGTCCTCTTGTACTTAAGTCGGCATTGTGACATTTGTATTAAATTCGGATGCAATTTCTGTGTTTCATCGTCAATAAGAATTTCAAAGGGATACAGTAAACCTGAAGTGAAGCATCGGAAAATAAAACTGGACTCACAGGACAGGTTTAAATTAAAGAATGTTACAGTGTCAGTCCTCTTGTACTTAAGTTTTCATTGTGCTTCTTGTATTAAATTCGGATGCAATTTTTGTGTTTCATCTTCAATAAGAAAGTCCAAGGGATACAGTAAAACTGAAGAAAAGCATCGGAATCTAAAACTGGACTCACAGGAGAGGTTCAAATCATAGAGAGTTAGAGTGTCAGTCCTCTTGTACCTAAGTCGGCATTGTGCGTTTTGTATGAAATTCGGATGCAATTTCTGTGTTTCATCGTCAATAAGGAGGTCCAAAGGATATAGTAAACCTGAAGTGAAGCATCGGAATCTAAAACTGAACTCACAGGAGAGGTTTTAATCATAGAGAGTTAGAGTGTCAGTCCTCTTGTACTTAAGTCGGCATTGTGCCTTTTGTATTAAATTCGGATGAAATTTCTGTGTTTCATCGTCAATAAGGAGGTCCAAGGGATACAGTAAAACTGAAGTGAAGCATCGGAATGTAAAACTGGACTCACAGGAGAGGTTCGAATCATACAGAGTTAGAGTGTCAGTCCTCTTGTACTTATGTCGGCATTGTGTCTTTTGTATTAAATTCGGATGCAGTTTCTGTGTTTCATCGTCAATAAGAAGGTCCAAGGGATACAGTAATCCTGAAGAGAAGCATCGGAATCTAAAACTGGACTCACAGGAGAGGATCAAAACATAGAGAGTTAGAGTATCAGTCCTCTTGTACTTAAGTCGGCATTGTGCGTTTTGTATTAAATTCGGATGCAATTTCTGTGTTTCATCGTCAATAAGGAGGTCCAAATGATTCAGTAAACCTGAACTGAAGCATCGGAATGTAAAACTGGACTCACAGGAGAGATTCAAATCATAGAGAGTTTGGGTGTCAGTCCTCTTGTACTTAAGTCGGCAATGGGCCTCTTGTATTAAATTCGGATGCAATTTCTGTGTTTCATCGTCAATAAGAAGGTCTAAGGGATACAGTAAACCTGAAGTAAAGCATCGGAATCTAAAACTGGACTCACAGGAGAGGTTCTATTCATAGAGAGTTAAAGTGTCAGTCCTCTTGTACTTAAGACGGCATTGTGCGTTTTGTATTAAATTCGGATGCAATTTCTGTCTTTCATCGTCAATAAGGAGGTCCAAAGGATGCAGTTAACCTGAAGTGAAGCATCGGAATGTAAAACTGGGCTCAGAGGATGGGTTGAAATCATAGAAAGTGAGAGTGTCAGTCCTCTTGTACTTAAGTCTGCATTGTGTCTTTTGTATTAAATTCGGATGCAATTTCTGTGTTTCATCGTCAATAAGGAGGTCCAAGGGATACAGTAAACCTGAAGTAAAGCATCGGAATCTAAAACTGGACTCACAGGAGAGGTTCTAATCATAGAGAGTTAAAGTGTCAGTCCTCTTGTACTTAAGTCGGCATTGTGCCTTTTGTATTAAATTCGGATGCAATTTCAGTGTTTCATCGTCTATAAGAAGGTCCAAGGGATACAGTAAACCTGAAGTGAAGCATCGGAATCTAAAACTGGGCTCACAGGCGAGGTTCAAATAATTGAAAGTTAGAGTGTCAGTCCTCTTGTACTTAAGTCGGCATTGTGCCTTTTGTATTAAATTCGGATGCAATTTCAGTGTTTCATCGTCTATAAGAAGGTCCAAGGGATACAGTAAACCTGAAGTGAAGAGTCGGAGTCTACAAATGGACTCACAGGAGAGGTTCAAATCATAGGAAATTAGAGTACTTAAGTTGGCATTGTGCCTGTTGTATTACATACCGATGAAATTTCTGTGTTTCATCGATAATAAGAAGGTCCAAGAGATACAGTAAACCTGAAGTGAAGCATCGGAATCTAAAACTGGACTCACAGGAGAGGTTCAAATCATAGAGAGTTAAAGTGTCAGTCCTCTTGTACTTAAGTCGGCATTGTGCCTTTTGTATTAAATTCGGATGCAATTTCAGTGTTTCATCGTCTATAAGAAGGTCCAAGGGATACAGTAAACCTGAAGTGAAGCATCGGAATCTAAAACTGGGCTCACAGGCGAGGTTCAAATAATTGAAAGTTAGAGTGTCAGTCCTCTTGTACTTAAGTCTGCATTGTGTCTTTTGTATTAAATTCGGATGCAATTTCTGTGTTTCATCGTCAATAAGGAGGTCCAAGGGATACAGTAAACCTGAAGTAAAGCATCGGAATCTAAAACTGGACTCACAGGAGAGGTTCTAATCATAGAGAGTTAAAGTGTCAGTCCTTTTGTACTTAAGTAGGCATTGTGCTTCTTGTATTAAATTCGGATGCAATTTTTGTGTGTTTCATCGTCAATACGAAGATCCAAGGGATACAGTAAACCTGAAGTGAAACATCGGAATCTAAAACTGGACTAACAGGACAGGTTCATATCATAGAAATTTGGTGTGTCAGTCCTCTGGTACTTAAGTCGGCATTGTGCCTTTTGTATTAAATTCGGAAGCAATATCTGTGTTTCATCGTCAATAAGAATTTCAAAGGGATACAGTAAACCTGAAGTGAAGCATCGGAAAATAAAACTGGACTCACAGGACAGGTTCAAATTAAAAAATGTTAGAGTGTCAGTCCTCTTGTACTTAAGTCAGCATTGTGACATTTGTATTAAATTCGGATGCTATTTCTGTGTTTCATCGTCAATAAGAATTTCAAGGCGATACAGTAAACCTGAAGTGAAGCATCGGAAAATAAAACTGGACTCTCTGGACAGGTTTAAATTAAAGAATGTTACAGTGTCAGTCCTCTTGTACTTAAGTTTTCATTGTGCTTCTTGTATTAAATTCGGATGCAATTTTTGTGTTTCATCGTCAATAAGAATGTCCAAGGGATACAGTAAACCTGAAGAAAAGCATCGGAATCTAAAACTGGACTCACAGGAGAGGTTCAAATCATAGAGAGTTAGAGTGTCAGTCCTCTTGTACCTAAGTCGGCATTGTGCGTTTTGTATGAAATTCGGATGCAAATTCTGTGTTTCATCGTCAATAAGGAGGTCCAAAGGATACAGTAAACCTGAAGTGAAGCATCGGAATCTAAAATTGGACTCACAGGAGAGGTTTTAATCATAGAGAGTTAGAGTGTCAGTCCTCTTGTACTTAAGTCGGCATTGTGCCTTTTGTATTAAATTCGGATGAAATTTCTGTGTTTCATCGTCAATAAGGAGGTCCAAGGGATACAGTAAAACTGAAGTGAAGCATCGGAATGTAAAACTGGACTCACAGGAGAGGTTCGAATCATAAAGAGTTAGAGTGTCAGTCCTCTTGTACTTATGTCGGCATTGTGTCTTTTGTATTAAATTCGGATGCAGTTTCTGTGTTTCATCGTCAATAAGAAGGTCCAAGGGATACAGTAATCCTGAAGTGAAGCATCGGAATCTAAAACTGGACTCACAGGAGAGGATCAAATCATAGAGAGTTAGAGTATCAGTCCTCTTGTACTTAAGTCGGCATTGTGCGTTTTGTATTAAATTCGGATGCAATTTCTGTGTTTCATCGTCAATAAGGAGGTCCAAATGATACAGTAAACCTGAACTGAAGCATCGGAATGTAAAACTGGACTCACAGGAGAGATTCAAATCATAGAGAGTTTGGGTGTCAGTCCTCTTGTACTTAAGTCGGCAATGGGCCTCTTGTATTAAATTCGGATGCAATTTCTGTGTTTCATCGTCAATAAGAAGGTCTAAGGGATACAGTAAACCTGAAGTAAAGCATCGGAATCTAAAACTGGACTCACAGGAGAGGTTCTAATCATAGAGAGTTAGTGTCAGTCCTCTTGTACTTAAGTCGGCATTGTGCCTTTTGTATTAAATTCGGATGCAATTTCTGTGTTTCATCGTGAATAAGAAGTTCAAAGAGATACAGTAAACCTGAAGTGAAGCATCGGAAAATAAAACTGGACTCACAGGTCAGGTTCAAATCAAAGACTGTTAGAGTGTTAGTCCTCTTGTACTTAAGTCGGCATTGTGCCCTTTGTATAAAATTCAGATGCAATTTCTGTGTTTCATCGTCAATAAGAAAGTCCAAGGGATACAGTAAACCTGAAGTGAAGCATTGGAATCTAAAACTGGACTCACAGAAGGGGGTTCAAATCATAGAAAGTTAGAGTGTCAGTCCTCTTGTACTTAAGTCGGCATTGTGCATATTGTACTAAATTCGGATGCAATTTCTGTGTTTCATCGTCAATAAGAAGTTCCAAGGTATACAGTAAACCTGAAGTGAAGAATCGGAATCTAAAACTGGACTCACAATAGAGGTTTTAATCATAGAGAGTTAAAGTGTCAGTTCTCTTGTACTTAAGACGGCATTGTGCGTTTTGTATTAAATTCGGATGCAATTTCTGTCTTTCATCGTCAATAAGGAGGTCCAAAGGATGCAGTTAACCTGAAGTGAAGCATCGGAATGTAAAACTGGGCTCAGAGGATGGGTTCAAATCATAGAAAGTGAGAGTGTCAGTCCTCTTGTACTTAAGTCTGCATTGTGCCTTTTGTATTAAATTCGGATGCAATTTCTTTGTTTCATTGTCAATGAGAAGGTCCAAGGGATACAGTAAACATGAAGTGAAGCATCGGAATCTAAAACTGGGCTCACAGGCGAGGTTCAAATAATAGAAAGTTAGAGTGTCAGTCCTCTTGTACTTAAGTCGGCATTGTGCCTTTTGTATTAAATTCGGATGCAATTTCAGTGTTTCATCGTCTATAAGAAGGTCCAAGGGATACAGTAAACCTGAAGTGAAGCATCGGAATCTACAAATGGACTCACAGCAGAGGTTCAAATCATAGAAAATTAGAGTACTTAAGTTGGCATTGTGCCTGTTGTATTACATTCCGATGAAATTTCTGTGTTTCATCGCCAATAAGAAGGTCCAAGAGATACAGTAAACCTGAAGTGAAGCATCGGAATCTAAAACTGGACTCACAGGAGAGGTTCAAATCATAGTGAGTTAGAGGGTCAGTCCTCTTGTACTTAAGTCGGCATTGTGCTTTTTGTATTAAATTCGGATGCAATTTCTGTGTTTCATCGTCAATACGAAGATCCAAGGGATACAGTAAACCTGAAGTGAAACATCGGAATCTAAAACTGGACTCACAGGACAGGTTCATATTATAGAAATTTAGTGTGTCAGTCCTCTGGTACTTAAGTCGTCATTGTGCCTTTTGTATTAAATTCGGAAGCAATATCTGTGTTTCATCGTCAATAAGAATTTCAAAGGGATACAGTAAACCTGAAGTGAAGCATCGGAAAATAAAACTGGACTCACAGGACAGGTTCAAATTAAAAAATGTTAGAGTGTCAGTCCTCTTGTACTTAAGTCGGCATTGTGACATTTGTATTAAATTCGGATGCAATTTCTGTGTTTCATCATCCATAAGAATTTCAAAGGGATACAGTAAACCTGAAGTGAAGCATCGGAAAATAAAACTGGACTCACAGGACAGGTTTAAATTAAAGAATGTTACAGTGTCAGTCCTCTTGTACTTAAGTTTTCATTGTGCTTCTTGTATTAAATTCGGATGCAATTTAAGTGTTTCATCGTCAATAAGAAGGTCCAAGGGATACAGTAAAACTGAAGAAAAGCATCGGAATCTAAAACTGGACTCACAGGAGAGGTTCAAATCATAGAGAGTTAGAGTGTCAGTCCTCTTGTACCTAAGTCGGCATTGTGCGTTTTGTATTAAATTCGGATGCAATTTCTGTGTTTCATCGTCAATAAGGAGGTCCAAATGATACAGTAAACCTGAACTGAAGCATCGGAATGTAAAACTGGACTCACAGGAGTGATTCAAATCATAGAGAGTTTGGGTGTCAGTCCTCTTGTACTTAAGTCGGCAATGGGCCTCTTGTATTAAATTCGGATGCAATTTCTGTGTTTCATCGTCAATAAGAAGGTCTAAGGGATACAGTAAACCTGAAGTAAAGCATCGGAATCTAAAACTGGACTCACAGGAGAGGTTCTAATCATAGAGAGTTAGTGTCAGTCCTCTTGTACTTAAGTCGGCATTGTGCCTTTTGTATTAAATTCGGATGCAATTTCTGTGTTTCATCGTGAATAAGAAGTTCAAAGAGATACAGTAAACCTGAAGTGAAGCATCGGAAAATAAAACTGGACTCACAGGTCAGGTTCAAATCAAAGACTGTTAGAGTGTCAGTCCTCTTGTACTTAAGTCGGCATTGTGCCCTTTGTATAAAATTCAGATGCAATTTCTGTGTTTCATCGTCAATAAGAAAGTCCAAGGGATACAGTAAACCTGAAGTGAAGCATTGGAATCTAAAACTGGACTCACAGAAGGGGGTTCAAATCATAGAAAGTTAGAGTGTCAGTCCTCTTGTACTTAAGTCGGCATTGTGCATATTGTACTAAATTCGGATGCAATTTCTGTGTTTCATCGTCAATAAGAAGTTCCAAGGTATACAGTAAACCTGAAGTGAAGAATCGGAATCTAAAACTGGACTCACAATAGAGGTTTTAATCATAGAGAGTTAAAGTGTCAGTTCTCTTGTACTTAAGACGGCATTGTGCGTTTTGTATTAAATTCGGATGCAATTTCTGTCTTTCATCGTCAATAAGGAGGTCCAAAGGATGCAGTTAACCTGAAGTGAAGCATCGGAATGTAAAACTGGGCTCAGAGGATGGGTTCAAATCATAGAAAGTGAGAGTGTCAGTCCTCTTGTACTTAAGTCCGCGTTGTGTCCTTTGTATAAAATTCGGATGCAATTTCTGTGTTTCATCGTCAATAAGAAGGTCCAAGGTATACAATAAACCTGAAGTGAAGCATCGGAATCTAAAACTGGACTCACAGGAGAGGTTCTAATCATAGAGAGTTAGTGTCAGTCCTCTTGTACTTAAGTCGGCATTGTGCCTTTTGTATTAAATTCGGATGCAATTTCTGTGTTTCATCGTCAATAAGAAGGTCCAAGGGATACAGTAAACCTGAAGTGAAGCATCGGAATGTAAAACTGGACTCACAGGAGAGGTTCTAATCATAGAGAGTTAGTGTCAGTCCTCTTGTACTTAAGTCGGCATTGTGCCCTTTGTATAAAATTCGGATGCAATTTCTGTGTTTCATCGTCAATAAGAAGGTCCAAGGGATACAGTAAACCTGAAGTGAAGCATCGGAATCCAAAACTGGACTCACAGGAGAGGTTCTAATCATAGAGAGTTAAAGTGTCAGTCCTCTTGTACTTAAGTCGGCATTGTGCGTTTTGTATTAAATTCGGATGCAATTTCTGTCTTTCATCGTCAATAAGGAGGTCCAAAGGATGCAGTTAACCTGAAGTGAAGCATCGGAATGTAAAACTGGGCTCAGAGGATGGGTTCAAATCATAGAAAGTGAGAGTGTCAGTCCTCATGTACTTAAGTCTGCATTGTGCCTTTTGTATTAAATTCGGATGCAATTTCTTTGTTTCATTGTCAATGAGAAGGTCCAAGGGATACAGTAAACATGAAGTGAAGCATCGGAATCTAAAACTGGGCTCACAGGCGAGGTTCAAATAATAGAAAGTTAGAGTGTCAGTCCTCTTGTACTTAAGTCGGCATTGTGCCTTTTGTATTAAATTCGGATGCAATTTCAGTGTTTCATCGTCTATAAGAAGGTCCAAGGGATACAGTAAACCTGAAGTGAAGCATCGGAATCTACAAATGGACTCACAGCAGAGGTTCAAATCATAGAAAATTAGAGTACTTAAGTTGGCATTGTGCCTGTTGTATTACATTAAGATGAAATTTCTGTGTTTCATCGCCAATAAGAAGGTCCAAGAGATACAGTAAACCTGAAGTGAAGCATCGGAATCTAAAACTGGACTCACAGGAGAGGTTCAAATCATAGTGAGTTAGAGGGTCAGTCCTCTTGTACTTAAGTCGGCATTGTGCTTTTTGTATTAAATTCGGATGCAATTTCTGTGTTTCATCGTCAATACGAAGATCCAAGGGATACAGTAAACCTGAAGTGAAACATCGGAATCTAAAACTGGACTCACAGGACAGGTTCATATTATAGAAATTTAGTGTGTCAGTCCTCTGGTACTTAAGCCGGCATTGTGCCTTTTGTATTACATTCGGAAGCAATATCTGTGTTTCATCGTCAATAACAATTTCAAAGGGATACAGTAAACCTGAAGTGAAGCATCGGAAAATAAAACTGGACTCACAGGACAGGTTCAAATTAAAAAATGTTAGAGTGTCAGTCCTCTTGTACTTAAGTCGGCATTGTGACATTTGTATTAAATTCGGATGCAATTTCTGTGTTTCATCGTCAATAAGAATTTCAAAGGGATACAGTAAACCTGAAGTGAAGCATCGGAAAATAAAACTGGACTCACAGGACAGGTTTAAATTAAAGAATGTTACAGTGTCAGTCCTCTTGTACTTAAGTTTTCATTGTGCTTCTTGTATTAAATTCGGATGCAATTTTTGTGTTTCATCGTCAATAAGAAGGTCCAAGGGATACAGTAAAACTGAAGAAAAGCATCGGAATCTAAAACTGGACTCACAGGAGAGGTTCAAATCATAGAGAGTTAGAGTGTCAGTCCTCTTGTACCTAAGTCGTCATTGTGCGTTTTGTATGAAATTCGGATGCAATTTCTGTGTTTCATCGTCAACAAGCAGGTCCAGAGGATATAGTAAACCTGAAGTGAAGCATCGGAATCTAAAACTGGACTCACAGGAGAGGTTTTAATCATAGAGAGTTAGAGTGTCAGTCCTCTTGTACTTAAGTCGGCATTGTGCCTTTTGTATTAAATTCGGATGAAATTTCTGTGTTTCATCGTCAATAAGGAGGTCCAAGGGATACAGTAAAACTGAAGTGAAGCATCGGAATGTAAAACTGGACTCACAGGAGAGGTTCGAATCATAGAGAGTTAGAGTGTCAGTCCTCTTGTACTTATGTCGGCATTGTGTCTTTTGTATTAAATTCGGATGCAGTTTCTGTGTTTCATCGTCAATAAGAAGGTCCAAGGGATACAGTAATCCTGAAGTGAAGCATCGGAATCTAAAACTGGACTCACAGGAGAGGATCAAATCATAGAGAGTTAGAGTATCAGTCCTCTTGTACTTAAGTCGGCATTGTGCGTTTTGTATTAAATTCGGATGCAATTTCTGTGTTTCATCGTCAATAAGGAGGTCCAAATGATTCAGTAAACCTGAACTGAAGCATCGGAATGTAAAACTGGACTCACAGGAGAGATTCAAATCATAGAGAGTTTGGGTGTCAGTCCTCTTGCACTTAAGTCGGCAATGGGCCTCTTGTATTAAATTCGGATGCAATTTCTGTGTTTCATCGTCAATAAGAAGGTCTAAGGGATACAGTAAACCTGAAGTAAAGCATCGGAACTTAAAACTGGACTCACAGGAGAGGTTCTAATCATAGAGAGTTAAAGTGTCAGTCCTCTTGTACTTAAGACGGCATTGTGCGTTTTGTATTAAATTCGGATGCAATTTCTGTCTTTCATCGTCAATAAGGAGGTCCAAAGGATGCAGTTAACCTGAAGTGAAGCATCGGAATGTAAAACTGGGCTCAGAGGATGGGTTGAAATCATAGAAAGTGAGAGTGTCAGTCCTCTTGTACTTAAGTCTGCATTGTGTCTTTTGTATTAAATTCGGATGCAATTTCTGTGTTTCATCGTCAATAAGGAGGTCCAAGGGATACAGTAAACATGAAGTGAAGCGTCGGAATCTAAAACTGGGCTCACAGGCGAGGTTCAAATAATAGAAAGTTAGAGTGTCAGTCTTCTTGTACTTAAGTCGGCATTGTGCCTTTTGTATTAAATTCGGATGCAATTTCAGTGTTTCATCGTCTATAAGAAGGTCTAAGAGATACAGTAAACCTGAAGTGAAGCATCGGAATCTAAAACTGGGCTCACAGGCGAGGTTCAAATAATTGAAAGTTAGAGTGTCAGTCCTCTTGTACTTAAGTCGGCATTGTGCCTTTTGTATTAAATTCGGATGCAATTTCAGTGTTTCATCGTCTATAAGAAGGTCCAAGGGATACAGTAAACCTGAAGTGAAGCGTCGGAGTCTACAAATGGACTCACAGGAGAGGTTCAAATCATAGAAAATTAGAGTACTTAAGTTGGCATTGTGCCTGTTGTATTACATTCCGATGAAATTTCTGTGTTTCATCGATAATAAGAAGGTCCAAGAGATACAGTAAACCTGAAGTGAAGCATCGGAACCTAAAACTGGACTCACAGGAGAGGTTCAAATCATAGAGAGTTAGAGGGTCAGTCCTCTTGTACTTAAGTAGGCATTGTGCTTTTTGTATTAAATTCGGATGCAATTTCTGTGTTTCATCGTCAATAAGGAGGTCCAAGGGATACAGTAAACATGAAGTGAAGCGTCGGAATCTAAAACTGGGCTCACAGGCGAGGTTCAAATAATAGAAAGTTAGAGTGTCAGTCCTCTTGTACTTAAGTCGGCATTGTGCCTTTTGTATTAAATTCGGATGCAATTTCAGTGTTTCATCGTCTATAAGAAGGTCCAAGGGATACAGTCAACCTGAAGTGAAGCATCGGAATCTAAAACTGGGCTCACAGGCGAGGTTCAAATAATTGAAAGTTAGAGTGTCAGTCCTCTTGTACTTAAGTCGGCATTGTGCCTTTTGTATTAAATTCGGATGCAACTTCAGTGTTTCATCGTCTATAAGAAGGTCCAAGGGATACAGTAAACCTGAAGTGAAGCGTCGGAGTCTACAAATGGACTCACAGGAGGGGTTCAAATCATAGAAAATTAGAGTACTTAAGTTGGCATTGTGCCTGTTGTATTACATTCCGATGAAATTTCTGTGTTTCATCGATAATAAGAAGGTCCAAGAGATACAGTAAACCTGAAGTGAAGCATCTGAATCTAAAACTGGACTCACAGGAGAGGTTCAAATCATAGAGAGTTAGAGGGTCAGTCCTCTTGTACTTAAGTAGGCATTATGCTTTTTGTATTAAATTCGGATGCAATTTTTGTGTGTTTCATCGTCAATACGAAGATCCAAGGGATACAGTAAACCTGAAGTGAAACATCGGAATCTAAAACTGGACTCACAGGACAGGTTCATATCATAGAAATTTAGTGTGTCAGTCCTCTGGTACTTAAGTCGGCATTGTGCCTTTTGTATTAAATTCGGAAGCAATATCTGTGTTTCATCGTCAATAAGAATTTCAAAGGGATACAGTAAACCTGAAGTGAAGCATCGGAAAATAAAACTGGACTCACAGGACAGGTTCAAATTAAAAAATGTTAGAGTGTCAGTCCTCTTGTAGTTAAGTCGGCATTGTGACATTTGTATTAAATTCGGATGCTATTTCTGTGTTTCATCGTCAATAAGAATTTCAAAGGGATACAGTAAACCTGAAGTGAAGCATCGGAAAATAAAACTGGACTCTCTGGACAGGTTTAAATTAAAGAATGTTACAGTGTCAGTCCTCTTGTACTTAAGTTTTCATTGTGCTTCTTGTATTAAATTCGGATGCAATTTTTGTGTTTCATCGTCAATAAGAAGGTCCAAGGGATACAGTAAACCTGAAGAAAAGCATCGGAATCTAAAACTGGACTCACAGGAGAGGTTCAAATCATAGAGAGTTAGAGTGTCAGTCCTCTTGTACCTAAGTCGGCATTGTGCGTTTTGTATGAAATTCGGATGCAATTTCTGTGTTTCATCGTCAATAAGGAGGTCCAAAGGATACAGTAAACCTGAAGTGAAGCATCGGAATCTAAAATTGGACTCACAGGAGAGGTTTTAATCATAGAGAGTTAGAGTGTCAGTCCTCTTGTACTTAAGTCGGCATTGTGCCTTTTGTATTAAATTCGGATGAAATTTCTGTGTTTCATCGTCAATAAGGAGGTCCAAGGGATACAGTTAAACTGAAGTGAAGCATCGGAATGTAAAACTGGACTCACAGGAGAGGTTCGAATCATAAAGAGTTAGAGTGTCAGTCCTCTTGTACTTATGTCGGCATTATGTCTTTTGTATTAAATTCGGATGCAGTTTCTGTGTTTCATCGTCAATAAGAAGGTCCAAGGGATACAGTAATCCTGAAGTGAAGCATCGGAATCTAAAACTGGACTCACAGGAGAGGATCAAATCATAGAGAGTTAGAGTATCAGTCCTCTTGTACTTAAGTCGGCATTGTGCGTTTTGTATTAAATTCGGATGCAATTTCTGTGTTTCATCGTCAATAAGGAGGTCCAAATGATACAGTAAACCTGAACTGAAGCATCGGAATGTAAAACTGGACTCACAGGAGAGATTCAAATCATAGAGAGTTTGGGTGTCAGTCCTCTTGTACTTAAGTCGGCAATGGGCCTCTTGTATTAAATTCGGATGCAATTTCTGTGTTTCATCGTCAATAAGAAGGTCTAAGGGATACAGTAAACCTGAAGTAAAGCATCGGAATCTAAAACTGGACTCACAGGAGAGGTTCTAATCATAGAGAGTTAGTGTCAGTCCTCTTGTACTTAAGTCGGCATTGTGCCTTTTGTATTAAATTCGGATGCAATTTCTGTGTTTCATCGTGAATAAGAAGTTCAAAGAGATACAGTAAACCTGAAGTGAAGCATCGGAAAATAAAACTGGACTCACAGGTCAGGTTCAAATCAAAGACTGTTAGAGTGTCAGTCCTCTTGTACTTAAGTCGGCATTGTGCCCTTTGTATAAAATTCAGATGCAATTTCTGTGTTTCATCGTCAATAAGAAAGTCCAAGGGATACAGTAAACCTGAAGTGAAGCATCGGAATCTAAAACTGGACTCACAGTAGGGGGTTCAAATCATAGAAAGTTAGTGTGTCAGTCCTCTTGTACTTAAGTCGGCATTGAGCATATTGTACTAAATTCGGATGCAATTTCTGTGTTTCATCGTCAATAAGAAGTTCCAAGGTATACAGTAAACCTGAAGTGAAGAATCGGAATCTAAAACTGGACTCACAATAGAGGTTTTAATCATAGAGAGTTAAAGTGTCAGTCCTCTTGTACTTAAGACGGCATTGTGCGTTTTGTGCTAAATTCGGATGCAATTTCTGTCTTTCATCGTCAATAAGGAGGTCCAAAGGATGCAGTTAACCTGAAGTGAAGCATCGGAATGTAAAACTGGGCTCAGAGGATGGGTTCAAATCATAGAAAGTGAGAGTGTCAGTCCTCTTGTACTTAAGTCTGCATTGTGTCTTTTGTATTAAATTCGGATGCAATTTCTGTGTTTCATCGTCAATAAGAAGGTCCAAGGGATACAGTAAACATGAAGTGAAGCATCGGAATCTAAAACTGGGCTCACAGGCGAGGTTCAAATAATAGAGAGTTAGAGAGTCTGTCCTCTTGTACTGAAGTCGGCATTGTGCCTTTTGTATTAAATTCGGATGCAATTTCAGTGTTTCATCGTCTATAAGAAAGTCCAAGGGATACAGTAAACCTGAAGTGAAGCATCGGAATCTACAAATGGACTCACAGGAGAGGTTCAAATCATAGAAAATTAGAGTACTTAAGTTGGCATTGTGCCTGTTGTATTACATTCCGATGAAATTTCTGTGTTTCATCGCCAATAAGAAGGTCCAAGGGATACAGTAAACCTGAAGTGAAGCATCGGAATCTAAAACTGGACTCACAGGAGAGGTTCAAATCATAGAGAGGTAGAGGGTCAGTCCTCTTGTACTTAAGTCGGCATTGTGCTTTTTGTATTAAATTCGGATGCAATTTCTGTGTTTCATCGTCAATACGAAGATCCAAGGGATACAGTAAACCTGAAGTGAAACATCTGAATCTAAAACTGGACTCACAGGACAGGTTCATATCATAGAAATTTAGTGTGTCAGTCCTCTGGTACTTAAGTCGGCATTGTGCCTTTTGTATTAAATTCGGAAGCAATATCTGTGTTTCATCGTCAATAAGAATTTCAAAGGGATACAGTAAACCTGAAGTGAAGCATCGGAAAATAAAACTGGACTCACAGGACAGGTTCAAATTAAAAAATGTTAGAGTGTCAGTCCTCTTGTACTTAAGTCGGCATTGTGACATTTGTATTAAATTCGGATGCTATTTCTGTGTTTCATCGTCAATAAGAATTTCAAAGGGATACAGTAAACCTGAAGTGAAGCATCGGAAAATAAAACTGGACTCACAGGACAGGTTTAAATTAAAGAATGTTACAGTGTCAGTCCTCTTGTACTTAAGTTTTCATTGTGCTTCTTGTATTAAATTGGGATGCAATTTTTGTGTTTCATCGTCAATAAGAAGGTCCAAGGGATACAGTAAACCTGAAGAAAAGCATCGGAATCTAAAACTGGACTCACAGGAGAGGTTCAAATCATAGAGAGTTAGAGTGTCAGTCCTCTTGTACCTAAGTCGGCATTGTGCGTTTTGTATGAAATTCGGATGCAATTTCTATGTTTCATCGTCAATAAGGAGGTCCAAAGGATACAGAAAACCTGAAGTGAAGCATCGGAATCTAAAACTGGACTCACAGGAGAGGTTTTAATCATAGAGAGTTAGAGTGTCAGTCCTCTTGTACTTAAGTCGGCATTGTGCCTTTTGTATTAAATTCGGATGAAATTTCTGTGTTTCATCGTCAATAAGGAGGTCCAAGGGATACAGTAAAACTGAAGTGAAGCATCGGAATGTAAAACTGGACTCACAGGAGAGGTTCGAATCATAGAGAGTTAGAGTGTCAGTCCTCTTTTACTTATGTCGGCATTGTGTCTTTTGTAATAAATTCGGATGCAGTTTCTGTGTTTCATCGTCAATAAGAAGGTCCAAGGGATACAGTAATCCTGAAGTGAAGCATCGGAATCTAAAACTGGACTCACAGGAGAGGATCAAATCATAGAGAGTTAGAGTATCAGTCCTCTTGTACTTAAGTCGGCATTGTGCGTTTTGTATTAAATTCGGATGCAATATCTGTATTTCATCGTCAATAAGGAGGTCCAAATGATACAGTAAACCTGAACTGAAGCATCGGAATGTAAAACTGGACTCACAGGAGAGATTCAAATCATAGAGAGTTTGGGTGTCAGTCCTCTTGTACTTAAGTCGGCAATGGGCCTTTTGTATTAAATTCGGATGCAATTTCTGTGTTTCATCGTCAATAAGAAGGTCTAAGGGATACAGTAAACCTGAAGTAAAGCATCGGAATCTAAAACTGGACTCACAGGAGAGGTTCTAATCATAGAGAGTTAGTGTCAGTCCTCTTGTACTTAAGTCGGCATTGTGCCTTTTGTATTAAATTCGGATGCAATTTCTGTGTTTCATCGTGAATAAGAAGTTCAAAGAGATACAGTAAACCTGAAGTGAAGCATCGGAAAATAAAACTGGACTCACAGGTCAGGTTCAAATCAAAGAATGTTAGAGTGTCAGTCCTCTTGTACTTAAGTCGGCATTGTGCCCTTTGTATAAAATTCAGATGCAATTTCTGTGTTTCATCGTCAATAAGAAAGTCCAAGGGATACAGTAAACCTGAAGTGAAGCATCGGAATCTAAAACTGGACTCACAGAAGGGGTTCAAATCACAGAAAGTTAGAGTGTCAGCCCTCTTGTACTTAAGTCGACATTGTGCATATTGTACTAAATTCGGATGCAATTTCTGTGTTTCATCGTCAATAAGAAGTTCCAAGGTATACAGTAAACCTGAAGTGAAGAATCGGAATCTAAAACTGGACTCACAATAGAGGTTTTAATCATAGAGAGTTAGAGTGTCAGTCCTCTTGTACTTAAGTCGGCATTGTGCAATTTGTATTAAATTCGGATGTAATTTCTGTGTTTCATCGTCAATAAGAAGGTCCAAGGGATACAGTAAATCCAAAGTGAAGCATCGGAATCTAAAACTGGACTCACAAGAGAGGTTCAAATCATAGAGAGTTAGAGTGTCAGTCCTCGTGTACGTAAGTTGTCATTGTGCCTTTTGTATTAAATTCGGATGCAATTTCTGGTTTTCATCGTCAATAAGAAGGTCCAAAGGATACTGTAGACCTGAAGTGAAGCACCGGAATCTACAACTGGACTCACAGGAGAGGTTCAAATCATAGAGAGTTAGAGAGTCAGTCCTCTTGTACTTAAGTCGGCATTGTGCCTTTTGTATTTAGTTCGGATGCAATTTCTGTGTTTCATCGTCAATAAGGAGGGCCAAGGGATACAGTAAATCTGAAGTGAAGCATCGGGATGTAAAACTGGACTCACAGGAGAGGTTCGAATCATAGAGAGTTAGAGTGTCAGTCCATTTGTACTTAAGTCGGCATTGTGACTTTTGTATCAAATTCCGATGCAATATCTGTGTTTCATCGTCAATAAGGAGGTCCAAATAATACAGTAAACCTGAAGTGAAGCATCGGAATGTAAAACTGGACTCACAGGAGACGTTCAAATCATAGAGAGCTTGAGTGTCAGTCCTCTTGTACTTAAGTCTGCATTGTGCCTTTTGTATTAAATTCGGATGCAATTTCTGTGTTTCATCGTCAATAAGAAGGTCCAAGGGATACAGTAAACATGAAGTGAAGCATCGGAATCTAAAACTGGGCTCACAGGCGAGGTTCAAATAATAGAAAGTTAGAGTGTCTGTCCTCTTGTACTTAAGTCGGCATTGTGCCTTTTGTATTAAATTCGGATGCATTTTCAGTGTTTCATCGTCTATAAGAAGGTCCAAGGGATACAGTAAACCTGAAGTGAAGCATCGGAATCTACAAATGGACTCACGGGAGAGGTTCAAATCATAGAAAATTAGAGTACTTAAGTTGGCATTGTGCCTGTAGTATTATATTCCGATGAAATTTCTGTGTTTCATCGCCAATAAGAAGGTCCAAGAGATACAGTAAACCTGAAGTGAAGCATCGGAATCTAAAACTGGACTCACAGGAGAGGTTCAAATCATAGAGAGTTAGAGGGTCAGTCCTCTTGTACTTAAGTCGGCATTGTGCTTTTTGTATTAAATTCGGATGCAATTTCTGTGTTTCATCGTCAATACGAAGATCCAAGGGATACAGTAAACCTGAAGTGAAACATCGGAATCTAAAACTGGACTCACAGGACAGGTTCATATCATAGAAATTTAGTGTGTCAGTCCTCTGGTACTTAAGTCGGCATTGTGCCTTTTGTATTAAATTCGGAAGCAATATCTGTGTTTCATCGTCAATAAGAATTTCAAAGGGATACAATAAACCTGAAGTGAAGCATCGGAAAATAAAACTGGACTCACAGGACAGGTTCAAATTAAAAAATGTTAGAGTGTCAGTCCTCTTGTACTTAAGTCGGCATTGTGACATTTGTATTAAATTAGGATGCTATTTCTGTGTTTCATCGTCAATAAGAATTTCAAAGGGATACAGTAAACCTGAAGTGAAGCATCGGAAAATAAAACTGGACTCACAGGACAGGTTTAAATTAAAGAATGTTACAGTGTCAGTCCTCTTGTACTTAAGTCGGCATTGTGCATATTGTACTAAATTCGGATGCAATTTCTGTGTTTAATCGTCAATAAGAAGTTCCAAGGTATACAGTTAACATGAAGTGAAGAATCGGAATCTAAAACTGGACTCACAATAGAGGTTTTAATCATAGAGAGTTAGAGTGTCAGTCCTCTTGTACTTAAGTCGGCATTGTGCCTTTTGTATTAAATTCGGATGTAATTTCTGTGTTTCATCGTCAATAAGAAGGTCCAAAGGATACTGTAAACCTGAAGTGAAGCATCGGAATCTACAACTGGACTCACAGGAGAGGTTCAAATCATAGAGAGTTAGAGTGTCAGTCCTCTTGTACTTAAGTCGGCATTGTGCGTTTTGTATTTAATTCGGATGCAATTTCTGTGTTTCATCGTCAATAAGGAGGGCCAAGGGATACAGTAAATCTGAAGTGAAGCATCGGAATGTAAAACTGGACTCACAGGAGAGATTCGAATTATAGAGAGTTAGAGTGTCAGTCCTCTTGTACTTAAGTCGGCATTGTGTCTTTTGGATTAAATTCGGATGCAGTTTCTGTGTTTCATCGTCAATAAGAAGGTCCAAGGGATACAGTAACCCTGAAGTGAAGCATCGGAATCTAAAACTGGACTCACAGGAGAGTTTCAAATCATAGAGAGTTAGAGTGTCAGTCCTCTTGTACTTAAGTCGGCATTGTGCGTTTTGTATTAAATTCGGATGCAATATCTGTGTTCATCGTCAATAAGGAGGTCCAAATAATACAGTAAACCTGAAGTGAAGCATCGGAATGTAAAACTGGACTCACAGGAGACGTTCAAATCATAGAGAGCTTTAGTGTCAGTCCTCTTGTACTTAAGTCGGCATTGTGCCTTTTGTATTTAATTCGGATGCAATTTCTGTGTTTCACCGACAATAAGAAGTTCCAAGGGATACAGTAAACCTGAAGTGAAGCATCGGAATCTAAAACTGGACTAGCAGGAGAGGTTCAAATCTTAGAGAGTTAGAGTGTCAGTCCTCTTGTACTTAAGAAGGCATTGTGCCTTTTGTATTAAATTCGGATGCAATTTCTGTGTTTTATCGTCAATAAGAAGTTCCAAGGGATACAGTAAACCTGACGTGAAGCATCGGAATCTAAAACTGGACTCACAGAATAGGTTCAAATCATAGAGTGTTAGTGTCAGTCCTCTTGTACTTAAGTAGGCATTGTGATTTTTGTGTTAAATTCGGATGCAATTTCTGTGTTTCATCGTCAATAACAAGGTCCACAGCATACAGGAAACCTGAAGTGAAGCATCGGAATCTAAAACTGGACTCACAGGAGAGGTTCTAATCATAGAGTGTTAGTGTCAGTCCTCTTGTACTTAAGTCGGCATTGTGCCTTTTGTATTAAATTCGGATGCAATTTCTGTGTTACATCGTGAATAAGAAGTTCAAAGAGATACAGTAAACCTGAAGTGAAGCATCGGAAAATAAAACTGGACTCACAGGTCAGGTTCAAATCAAAGAATGTTAGAGTGTCAGTCCTCTTGTACTTAAGTCCGCGTTGTGTCCTTTGTATAAAATTCGGATGCAATTTCTGTGTTTCATCGTCAATACGAAGGTCCAAGGTATACAATAAACCTGAAGTGAAGCATCGGAATCTAAAACTGGACTCACAGGAGAGGTTCTAATCATAGAGAGTTAGTGTCAGTCCTCTTGTACTTAAGTCGGCATTGTGCCTTTTGTATTAAATTCGGATGCAATTTCTGTGTTTCATCGTCAATAAGAAGGTCCAAGGGATACAGTAAACCTGAAGTGAAGCATCGGAAAGTAAAACTGGACTCACAGGAGAGGTTCTAATCATAGAGAGTTAGTGTCAATCCTCTTGTACGTAAGTCGGCATTGTGCCCTTTGTATAAAATTCGGATGCAATTTCTGTGTTTCATCGTCAATAAGAAGGTCCAAGGGATACAGTAAACCTGAAGTGAAGCATCGGAATCTAAAACTGGACTCACAGGAGAGGTTCTAATCATAGAGAGTTAGAGTGTCAGTCCTCTTGTACTTAAGTCGGCATTGTGCGTTTTGTATTAAATTCGGATGCAATTTCTGTCTTTCATCGTCAATAAGGAGGTCCAAAGTATGCAGTTAACCTGAAGTGAAGCATCGGAATGTAAAACTGGGCTCAGAGGATGGGTTCAAATCATAGAAAGTGAGAGTGTCAATCCTCTTGTACTTAAGTCTGCATTGTGTCTTTTGTATTAAATTCGGATGCAATTTCTGTGTTTCATCGTCAATACGAAGATCCAAGGGATACAGTAAACCTGAAGTGAAACATCGGAATCTAAAACTGGACTCACAGGACAGGTTCATATCATAGAAATTTAGTGTGTCAGTCCTCTGGTACTTAAGTCGGCATTGTGCCTTTTGTATTAAATTCGGAAGCAATATCTGTGTTTCATCGTCAATAAGAATTTCAAAGGGATACAGTAAACCTGAAGTGAAGCATCGGAAAATAAAACTGGACTCACAGGACAGGTTCAAATTAAAAATGTTACAGTGTCAGTCCTCTTGTACTTAAGTCGGCATTGTGACATTTGTATTAAATTCGGATGCTATTTCTGTCTTTCATCGTCAATAAGAATTTCAAAGGGATACAGTAAACCTGAAGTGAAGCATCGGAAAATAAAACTGGACTCACAGGACAGGTTTAAATTAAAGAATGTTACAGTGTCAGTCCTCTTGTACTTAAGTTTTCATTGTGCTTCTTGTATTAAATTCGGATGCAATTTTTGTGTTTCATCGTCAATAAGAAGGTCCAAGGGATACAGTAAACCTGAAGAAAAGCATCGGAATCTAAAACTGGACTCACAGGAGAGTTTCAAATCATAGAGAGTTAGAGTGTCAGTCCTCTTGTATCTAAGTCGGCATTGTGCGTTTTGTATGAAATTCGGATGCAATTTCTGTGTTTCATCGTCAATAAGGAGGTCCAAAGGATACAGTAAACCTGAAGTGAAGCATCGGAATCTAAAACTGGACTCACAGGAGAGGTTTTAATCATAGAGAGTTAGAGTGTCAGTCCTCTTGTACTTAAGTCGGCATTGTGCTTTTTGTATTAAATTCGGATGAAATTTCTGTGTTTCATCGTCAATAAGGAGGTCCAAGGGATACAGTAAAACTGAAGTGAAGCATCGGAATGTAAAACTGGACTCACAGGAGAGGTTCGAATCATAGAGAGTTAGAGTGTCAGTCCTCTTGTACTTATGTCGGCATTGTGTCTTTTGTATTAAATTCGGATGCAGTTTCTGTGTTTCATCGTCAATAAGATGGTCCAAGGGATACAGTAATCCTGAAGTGAAGCATCGGAATCTAAAACTGGACTCACAGGAGAGGATCAAATCATAGAGAGTTAGAGTATCAGTCCTCTTGTACTTAAGTCGGCATTGTGCATTTTGTATTAAATTCGGATGCAATTTCTGTGTTTCATCGTCAATAAGGAGGTCCAAATGATACAGTAAACCTGAACTGAAGCATCGGAATGTAGAACTGGACTCACAGGAGAGATTCAAATCATAGAGAGTTTGGGTGTCAGTCCTCTTGTACTTAAGTCGGCAATGGGCCTCTTGTATTAAATTCGGATGCAATTTCTCTATTTCATCGTCAATAAGAAGGTCCAAGGGATACAGTAAACCTGAAGTAAAGCATCGGAATCTAAAACTGGACTCACAGGAAAGGTTCTAATCATAGAGAGTTAGAGTGTAAGTCCTCTTGTACTTAAGTCGGCATTGTGCCTTTTGTATTAAATTCGGATGCAATTTCTGTGTTTCATCGTGAATAAGAAGTTCAAAGAGATACAGTAAACCTGAAGTGAAGCATCGGAAAATAAAACTGGACTCACAGGTCAGGTTCAAGTCAAAGAATGTTAGAGTGTCAGTCCTCCTGTACTTAAGTCGGCATTGTGCCATTTGTATAAAATTCGGATGCAATTTCTGTGTTTCATCGTCTATAAGAATTTCAAAGGGATACAGTAAACCTGAAGTGAAGCATCGGAAAATAAAACTGGACTCACAGGACAGGTTCAAATTAAAGAATGTTAGAGTGTCAGTCCTCTTGTACTTAAGTTTTTATTGTGCTTCTTGTATTAAATTCGGATGCAATTTTTGTGTTTCATCGTCAATAAGAAGGTCCAAGGGAAACAGTAAACCTGAAGAAAAGCATCGGAATCTAAAACTGGACTCACAGGAGAGGTTCAAATCATAGAGAGTTAGAGTGTCAGTCCTCTTGTACCTAAGTCGGCATTGTGCGTTTTGTATTAAATTCGGATGCAATTTCTGTGTTTCATCGTCAATAAGGAGGTCCAAGGGATACAGTAAAACTGAAGTGAAGCATCGGAATGTAAAACTGGACTCACAGGAGAGGTTCGAATCATAGAGAGTTAGAGTGTCAGTCCTCTTGTACTTACGTCGGCATTGTGTCTTTTGTATTAAATTCGGATGCAGTTTCTGTGTTTCATCGTCGATAAGAAGGTCCAAGGGATACAGTAAACCTGAAGTGAAGCATCGGAATCTAAAACTGGACCCACAGGAGAGGTTCAAATCATAGAGAGTTAGAGTGTCAGTCCTCTTGTACTTAAGTCGGCATTGTGCGTTTTGTATTAAATTCGGATGCAATATCTGTGTTTCATCGTCAATAAGGAGGTCCAAATAATACAGTAAACCTGAAGTGAAGCATCGGAATGTAAAACTGGACTCACAGGAGACGTTCAAATCATAGAGAGCTTGAGTGTCAGTCCTCTTGTACTTAAGTCGGCAATGGGCCTCTTGTATTAAATTCGGATGAAGTTTCTGTGTTTCATCGTCAATAAGAAGGTCCAAGGGATACAGTAAACCTGAAGTGAAGCATCGGAATCTAAAACTGGACTCACAGGAGAGGTTCAAATCATAGAGAGTTAGAGTGTCAGTCCTCGTGTACGTAAGTCGTCATTGTGCCTTTTGTATTAAATTCGGATGCAATTTCTGTGTTTCATCGTCAATAAGAAGGTCCAAAGAACACTGTAAACCTGAAGTGAAGCATCGGAATCTACAACTAGACTCACAGGAGAAGTTCAAATAATAGAGAGTTAGAGTGTCAGTCCACTTGTACTTAAGTCGGCATTGTGCCTTTTGTATTTAATTCGGATGCAATTTCTGTGTTTCATCGACAATAAGAAGTTCCAAGGGATACAGTAAACCTGAAGTGAAGCATCGGAATCTAAAACTGGACTAGCAGGAGAGGTTCAAATCTTAGAGAGTTAGAGTGTCAGTCCTCTTGTACTTAAGAAGGCATTGTGCCTTTTGTATTAAATTCGGATGCAATTTCTGTGTTTTATCGTCAATAAGAAGTTCCAAGGGATACAGTATACCTGACGTGAAGCATCGGAATCTAAAACTGGACTCACAGAATAGGTTCAAATCATAGAGAGTTAGAGTGTCAGTCCTCTTGTACTTAAGTAGGCATTGTGATTTTTGTGTTAAATTCGGATGCAATTTCTGTGTTTCATCGTCAATAACAAGGTCCATAGCATACAGGAAACCTGAAGTGAAGCATCGGAATCTAAAACTGGACTCACAGGAGAGGTTCTAATCATAGAGAGTTAGTGTCAGTCCTCTTGTACTTAAGTTGGCATTGTGCCTTTTGTATTAAATTCGGATGCAATTTCTGTGTTTCATCGTGAATAAGAAGTTCAAAGAGATACAGTAAACCTGAAGTGAAGCATCGGAAAATAAAACTGGACTCACAGGTCAGGTTCAAATCAAAGAATGTTAGAGTGTCAGTACTCTTGTACTTAAGTCGGCATTGTGCCCTTTGTATAAAATTCAGATGCAATTTCTGTGTTTCATCGTTAATAAGAAGGTCCAAGGGATACAGTAAATCTGATGTGAAGCATCGGAATCTAAAACTGGACTCACAGAAGGGGATCAAATCATAGAAAGTTAGAGTGTCAGTCCTCTTGTACTTAAGTCAGCAATGTGCCTTTTGTATTTAATTTGGATGCAATTCCTGTGTTTCATCGACAATAAGAAGTTCCAAGGTATACAGTAAACCTGAAGTGAAGAATCGGAATCTAAAACTGGACTCACAATAGAGGTTTTAATCATAGAGAGTTAGAGTGTCAGTCCTCTTGTACTTAGGTTGGCATTGTGCGTTTTGTATTAAATTCGGATGCAATTTCAGTGTTTCATCGTCTATAAGAAGGTCCAAGGGATACAGTAAACCTGAAGTGAAGCATCGGAATCTACAAATGGACTCACAGGAGAGGTTCAAATCATAGAAAATTAGAGTACTTAAGTTGGCATTGTGCCTGTTGTATTACATTCCGATGAAATTTCTGTGTTTCATCGCCAATAAGAAGGTCCAAGAGATACAGTAAACCTGAAGTGAAGCATCGGAATCTAAAACTGGACTCACAGGAGAGGTTCAAATCATAGAGAGTTAGAGGGTCAGTCCTCTTGTACTTAAGTCGGCATTGTGCTTTTTGTATTAAATTCGGATGCAATTTCTGTGTTTCATCGTCAATACGAAGATCCAAGGGATACAGTAAACCTGAAGTGAAACATCGGAATCTAAAACTGGACTCACAGGACAGGTTCATATCATAGAAATTTAGTGTGTCAGTCCTCTGGTACTTAAGTCGGCATTGTGCCTTTTGTATTAAATTCGGAAGCAATATCTGTGTTTCATCGTCAATAAGAATTTCAAAGGGATACAGTAAACCTGAAGTGAAGCATCGGAAAATAAAACTGGACTCACAGGACAGGTTCAAATTAAAAATGTTAGAGTGTCAGTCCTCTTGTACTTAAGTCGGCATTGTGACATTTGTATTAAATTCGGATGCTATTTCTGTGTTTCATCGTCAATAAGAATTTCAAAGGGATACAGCAAACCTGAAGTGAAGCATCGGAAAATAAAACTGGACTCACAGGACAGGTTTAAATTAAAGAATGTTACAGTGTCAGTCCTCTTGTACTTAAGTTTTCATTGTGCTTCTTGTATTAAATTCGGATGCAATTTTAGTGTTTCATCGTCAATAAGAAGGTCCAAGGGATACAGTAAACCTGAAGAAAAGCATCGGAATCTAAAACTGGACTCACAGGAGAGGTTCAAATCATAGAGAGTTAGAGTGTCAGTCCTCTTGTACCTAAGTCGGCATTGTGCGTTTTGTATGAAATTCGGATGCAATTTCTGTGTTTCATCGTCAATAAGGAGGTCCAAGGGATACAGTAAAACTGAAGTGAAGCATCGGAATGTAAAACTGGACTCACAGGAGAGGTTCGAATCATAGAGAGTTAGAGTGTCAGTCCTCTTGTACTTATGTCGGCATTGTGTCTTTTGTATTAAATTCGGATGCAGTTTCTGTGTTTCATCGTCAATAAGAAGGTCCAAGGGATACAGTAAACCTGAAGTGAAGCATCGGAATCTAAAACTGGACTCACAGGAGAGGTTTTAATCATAGAGAGTTAGAGTGTCAGTCCTCTTGTACTTAAGTCGGCATTGTGCCTTTTGTATTAAATTCGGATGAAATTTCTGTGTTTCATCGTCAATAAGGAGGTCCAAGGGACACAGTAAATCTGAAGTGAAGCATCGGAATGTAAAACTGGACTCACAGGAGAGTTTCGAATCATAGAGAGTTAGAGTGTCAGTCCTCTTGTACTTATGTCGGCATTGTGTCTTTTGTTTTAAATTCGGATGCAGTTTCTGTGTTTCATCGTCGATAAGAAGGTCCAAGGGATACAGTAAACCTGAAGTGAAGCATCGGAATCTAAAACTGGACTCACAGAATGGGTTCAAATCATAGAAAGTTAGAGTGTCAGTCCTCTTGTACTGAAGTCGGCATTGTGCATATTGTACTAAATTCGGATGCAATTTCTGTGTTTAATCGTCAATAAGAAGTTCCAAGGTATACAGTAAACATGAAGTGAAGAATCGGTATCTAAAACTGGACTCACAATAGAGGTTTTAATCATAGAGAGTTAGAGTGTCAGTCCTCTTGTACTTAAGTCGGCATTGTGCGTTTTGTATTTAATTCGGATGCAATTTCTGTGTTTCATCGTCAATAAGGAGGGCCAAGGGATACAGTAAATCTGAAGTGAAGCATCGGAATGTAAAACTGGACTCACAGGAGAGGTTCAAATCATAGAGAGTTAGAGTGTCAGTCCTCTTGTACTTAAGTAGGCATTGTGATTTTTGTGTTAAATTCGGATTCAATTTCTGTGTTTCATCGTCAATAACAAGGTCCATAGCATACAGGAAACCTGAAGTGAAGCATCGGAATCTAAAACTGGACTCACACTAGAGGTTCTAATCATAGAGAGTTAGTGTCAGTCCTCTTGTACTTAAGTTGGCATTGTGCCTTTTGTATTAAATTCGGATGCAATTTCTGTGTTTCATCGTGAATAAGAAGTTCAAAGAGATACAGTAAACCTGAAGTGAAGCATCGGAAAATAAAACTGGACTCACAGGTCAGGTTCAAATCAAAGAATGTTAGAGTGTCAGTACTCTTGTACTTAAGTCGGCATTGTGCCCTTTGTATAAAATTCAGATGCAATTTCTGTGTTTCATCGTCAATAAGAAGGTCCAAGGGATACAGTAAACCTGAAGTGAAGCATCGGAATCTAAAACTGGACTCACAGAAGGGGTTCAAATCATAGAAATTTAGAGTGTCAGTCCTCTTGTACATAAGTCAGCAATGTGCCTTTTGTATTTAATTTGGATGCAATTCCTGTGTTTCATCGACAATAAGAAGTTCCAAGGTATACAGTAAACCTGAAGTGAAGAATCGGAATCTAAAACTGGACTCACAATAGAGGTTTTAATCATAGAGAGTTAGAGTGTCAGTCCTCTTGTACTTAGGTTGGCATTGTGCCTTTTGTATTAAATTCGGACGTAATTTCTGTGTTTCATCGTCAATAAGAAGGTCCAAGGGATACAGTAAATCCAAAGTGAAGCATCGAAATCTAAAACTGGACTCACAGGAGAGGTTCAAATCATAAAGAGTTAGAGTGTCAGTCCTCGAGTACGTAAGTCGTCATTGTGCCTTTTGTATTAATTTCGGATGCAATTCCTATGTTTCATCGTCAATAAGAAGGTCCAAAGGACACTGTAAACCTGAAGTGAAGCATCGGAATATACAACTGGACTCACAGGAGAGGTTCAAATCATAGAGAGTTAGAGTGTCAGTCCTCTTGTACTTAAGTCGGCATTGTGCCTTTTGTATTTAATTCGGATGCAATTTCTGTGTTCATCAACAATAAGAAGTTCCAACGGATACAGTAAACCTGAAGTGAAGCATCGGAATCTAAAATTGGACTCACAGGAGGGGTTCAAATAATAGAGAGTTAGAGTGTAAGTCCTCTTGTACTTAAGTCGGCATTGTGCTTTTTGTATTAAATTCGGATGCAATTTCTGTGTTTCATCGTGAATAAGAAGTTCAAAGAGATACAGTAAACCTGAAGTGAAGCATCGGAAAATAAAACTGGACTCACAGGTCAGGTTCAAATCAAAGAATGTTAGAGTGTCAGCCCTCTTGTACTTAAGTCGGCATTGTGCCCTTTGTATAAAATTCAGATGCAATTTCTGTGTTTCATCGTCGATAAGAAGGTCCAAGGGATACAGTAAACCTGAAGTGAAGCATCGGAATCTAAAACTGGACTCACAGAAGGGGTTCGAATCATAGAAAGTTAGAGTGTCAGTCCTCTTGTACTTAAGTTGGCATTGTGCATATTGTACTAAATTCGGATGCAATTTCTGTGTTTAATCGTCAATAAGAAGTTCCAAGGTATACAGTAAACATGAAGTGAAGAATCGGAATATAAAACTGGACTCACAATAGAGGTTTTAATCATAGAGAGATAGAGTGTCAGTCCTCTTGTACTTAAGTCGGCATTGTGCCTTTTGTGTTAAATTCGGATGTAATTTCTGTGTTTCATCGTCAATGAGAAGGTCCAAGGGATACAGTAAATACAAAATGAAGCATCGGAATCTAAAACTGGACTCACAGGAGAGGTTCAAATCATAGAGAGTTAGAGTGTCAGTCCTCGTGTACGTAAGGCGTCATTGTGCCTTTTGTATTAATTTCGGATGCAATTTCTGTGTTTCATCGTCAATAAGAAGGTCCAAAGGATACTGTAAACCTGAAGTGAAGCATCGGAATCTACAACTGGACTCACAGGAGAGGTTCAAATCATAGAGAGTTAGAGTGTCAGTCCTCTTGTACTTAAGTCGGCATTGTGCGTTTTGTATTTAATTCGGATGCAATTTCTGTGTTTCATCGTCAATAAGGAGGGCCAAGGGATACAGTAAATCTGAAGTGAAGCATCGGAATGTAAAACTGGACTCACAGGAGAGATTCGAATCATAGAGAGTTAGAGTGTCAGTCCTCTTGTACTTAAGTCGGCATTGTGTCTTTTGGATTAAATTCGGATGCAGTTTCTGTGTTTCATCGTCAATAAGAAGGTCCAAGGGATACAGTAACCCTGAAGTGAAACATCGGAATCTAAAACTGGACTCACAGGAGAGGTTCAAATCATAGAGAGTTAGAGTGTCAGTCCTCTTGTACTTAAGTCGGCATTGTGCGTTTTGTATGAAATTCGGATGCAATTTCTGTGTTTCATCGTCAATAAGGAGGTCCAAAGGATACAGTAAACCTGAAGTGAAGCATCGGAATCTAAAACTGGACTCACAGGAGAGGTTTCAATCATAGGGAGTTAGAGTGTCAGTCCTCTTGTACTTAAGTCGGCATTGTGCCTTTTGTATTAAATTCGGATGAAATTTCTGTGTTTCATCGCCAATAAGGAGGTCCAAGGGATACAGTAAAACTGAAGTGACGCATCGGAATGTAAAACTGGACTCACAGGAGAGGTTCGAATCATAGAGAGTTAGAGTGTCAGTCCTCTTGTACTTATGTCGGCATTGTGTCTTTTGTATTAAATTCGGATGCAGTTTCTGTGTTTCATCGTCAATAAGAAGGTCCAAGGGATACAGTAATCCTGAAGTGAAGCATCGGAATCTAAAACAGGACTCACAGGTGAGGATCAAATCATAGAGAGTTAGAGTATCAGTCCTCTTGTACTTAAGTCGGCATTGTGCGTTTTGTATTAAATTCGGATGCAATTTCTGTGTTTCATCGTCAATAAGGAGGTCCAAATGATACAGTAAACCTGAACTGAAGCATCGGAATATAAAACTGGACTCACAGGAGAGATTCAAATCATAGAGAGTTTGGGTGTCAGTCCGATTGTACTTAAGTCGGCAATGGGCCTCTTGTATTAAATTCGGATGCAATTTCTGTGTTTCATCGTCAATAAGAAGGTCCAAGGGATACAGTAAACCTGAAGTAAAGCATCGGAATCTAAAACTGGACTCTCAGGAAAGGTTCTAATCATAGAGAGTTAGAGTGTAAGTCCTCTTGTACTTAAGTCGGCATTGTGCCTTTTGTATTAAATTCGGATGCAATTTCTGTGTTTCATCGTGAATAAGAAGTTCAAAGAGATACAGTAAACCTGAAGTGAAGCATCGGAAAATAAAACTGGACTCACAGGTCAGGTTCAAATCAAAGAATGTTAGAGTGTCAGTCCTCCTGTACTTAAGTCGGCATTGTGCCCTTTGTATAAAATTCGGATGCAATTTCTGTGTTTCATCGTCAATAAGAAGGTCCAAGGGAAACAGTAAACCTGAAGAAAAGCATCGGAATCTAAAACTGGACTCACAGGAGAGGTTCAAATCATAGAGAGTTAGAGTGTCAGTCCTCTTGTACCTAAGTCGGCATTGTGCGTTTTGTATTAAATTCGGATGCAATTTCTGTGTTTCATCGTCAATAAGGAGGTCCAAAGGATACAGTAAACCTTAAGTGAAGCATCGGAATCTAAAACTGGACTCACAGGAGAGGTTTTAATCATAGAGAGTTAGAGTGTCAGTCCTCTTGTACTTAAGTCGGTATTGTGCCTTTTGTACTAAATTCGGATGAAATTTCTGTGTTTCATCGTCAATAAGGAGGTCCAAGGGATACAGTAAATCTGAAGTGAAGCATCGGAATGTAAAACTGGACTCACAGGAGAGTTTCGAATCATAGAGAGTTAGAGTGTCAGTCCTCTTGTACTTATGTCGGCATTGTGTCTTTTGTATTAAATTCGGATGCAGTTTCTGTGTTTCATCGTTGATAAGAAGGTCCAAGGGATACAGTAAACCTGAAGTGAAACATCGGAATCTAAAACTGGACTCACAGAATGGGTTCAAATCATAGAAAGTTAGTGTGTCAGTCCTCTTGTACTTAAGTCGGCATTGTGCATATTGTACTAAATTCGGATGCAATTTCTGTGTTTAATCGTCAATAAGAAGTTCCAAGGTATACAGTAAACATGAAGTGAAGAATCGGTATCTAAAACTGGACTCACAATAGAGGTTTTAATCATAGAGAGTTAGAGTGTCAGTCCTCTTGTACTTAAGTCGGCATTGTGCCTTTTGTATTAAATTCGGATGCAATTTCTGTGTTTCATCGTCAATAAGAAGGTCCAAAGGATACTGTAAACCTGAAGTGAAGCATCGGAATCTACAACTGGACTCACAGGAGAGGTTCAAATCATAGAGAGTTAGAGTGTCAGTCCTCTTGTACTTAAGTCGGCATTGTGCGTTTTGTATTTAATTCGGATGCAATTTCTGTGTTTCATCGTCAATAAGGAGGGCCAAGGGATACAGTAAATCTGAAGTGAAGCATCGGAATGTAAAACTGGACTCACAGGAGAGATTCGAATCATAGAGAGTTAGAGTGTCAGTCCTCTTGTACTTAAGTCGGCATTGTGTCTTTTGGATTAAATTCGGATGCAGTTTCTGTGTTTCATCGTCAATAAGAAGGTCCAAGGGATACAGTAACCCTGAAGTGAAACATCGGAATCTAAAACTGGACTCACAGGAGAGGTTCAAATCATAGAGAGTTAGAGTGTCAGTCCTCTTGTACTTAAGTCGGCATTGTGCGTTTTGTATGAAATTCGGATGCAATTTCTGTGTTTCATCGTCAATAAGGAGGTCCAAAGGATACAGTAAACCTGAAGTGAAGCATCGGAATCTAAAACTGGACTCACAGGAGAGGTTTCAATCATAGGGAGTTAGAGTGTCAGTCCTCTTGTACTTAAGTCGGCATTGTGCCTTTTGTATTAAATTCGGATGAAATTTCTGTGTTTCATCGCCAATAAGGAGGTCCAAGGGATACAGTAAAACTGAAGTGACGCATCGGAATGTAAAACTGGACTCACAGGAGAGGTTCGAATCATAGAGAGTTAGAGTGTCAGTCCTCTTGTACTTATGTCGGCATTGTGTCTTTTGTATTAAATTCGGATGCAGTTTCTGTGTTTCATCGTCAATAAGAAGGTCCAAGGGATACAGTAATCCTGAAGTGAAGCATCGGAATCTAAAACAGGACTCACAGGTGAGGATCAAATCATAGAGAGTTAGAGTATCAGTCCTCTTGTACTTAAGTCGGCATTGTGCGTTTTGTATTAAATTCGGATGCAATTTCTGTGTTTCATCGTCAATAAGGAGGTCCAAATGATACAGTAAACCTGAACTGAAGCATCGGAATATAAAACTGGACTCACAGGAGAGATTCAAATCATAGAGAGTTTGGGTGTCAGTCCGATTGTACTTAAGTCGGCAATGGGCCTCTTGTATTAAATTCGGATGCAATTTCTGTGTTTCATCGTCAATAAGAAGGTCCAAGGGATACAGTAAACCTGAAGTGAAGCATCGGAATCTAAAACTGGACTCACAGGAGCGGTTCAAATCATAGAGAATTAGAGTGTCGGTCCTCTTCTACTTAAGTCGGCACTGTATTTTGTGATAAATTCGGATGCAATTTCTGTGTTTCATCGTCAATAACAAGGTCCACAGGATACAGGAAACCTGAAGTGAAGAATCGGAATCTAAAACTGGACTCACAGGAGAGGTTCTAATCATAGAGAGTTAGTGTCAGTCCTCTTGTACGTAAGTCGGCATTGTGCCTTTTGTATTAAATTCGGATGCAATTTCTGTGTTTCATCGTGAATAAGAAGTTCAAAGAGATACAGTAAACCTGAAGTGAAGCATCGGAATGTAAAACTGGACTCACAGGAGAGGTTCTAATCATAGAGAGTTAGTGTCAGTCCTCTTGTACTTAAGGTGGCATTGTGCCTTTTATATTAAATTCGGATGCAAATTCTGAGTTTCATCGGTAATAAGAAGGTCCAAGGGATACAGTATATCCAAAGTGAAGCATCGGAATCTAAACTGGACTCACAGGAGAGGTTCAAATCATAGAGAGTTAGAGTGTCAGTCCTCGTGTACGTAAGTCGTCATTGTGCCTTTTGTATTAAATTCGGATGCAATTTCTGTGTTTCATCGTCAATAAGAAGGTCCAAAGGATACTGTAAACCTGAAGTGAAGCATCGGAATCTACAACTTGACTCACAGGAGGGGTTCAAATCATAGAGAGTTAGAGTGTCAGTCCTTTTGTACTTAAGTCGGCATTGTGCTTTTTGTATTTAATTCGGATGCAATTTCTGTGTTTCATCGACAATAAGAAGTTTCAAGGGATACAGTAAACCTGAAGTGAAGCATCGGAATCTAAAACTGGACTCACAGGAGACATTCAAATCATAGAAAGTTAGAGTGTCAGTCCTTTTGTACTTAAGTCGGCATTGTGCCTTTTGTATTAAATTCGGATGCAATTTCTGTGTTTTATCGTCAATAAGAATTTCCAATGGATACAGTAAACCTGACGTTAAGCATCGGAATCTAAAACTGGACTCACAGAAGAGGTTCAAATCATAGAGAGTTAGAGTGTCAGTCCTCTTGTACTTAAGTCGGCATTGTGCTTTTTGTGTTAAATTCGGATGCATTTTCTGTGTTTCATCGTCAATAACAAGGTCCACAGGATACAGGAAACCTGAAGTGAAGCATCGGAATCTAAAACTGGGCTGACAGGAGAGTTTCAAATCATAGAATACTTAGAGTGTCAGTCCTCTCCTACTTAAGTCGGCATTGTGCCCTTTCTATTAAATTCGGATGCAGTTTCTGTGTTTCATCGTGAATAAGTAGGTCCAAGGGATGCAGTAAACCTGAAGTGAAGCATCGGAATCTAAAACTGGACTAACAGGAGAGGTTAAAATCATAGAAAGTAAGAGTGTCAGTCCTCTTGTACTTAAGTCGCCATTGTGCCTTTTGTATTAAATTTGGATGCAATTTCTGTGTTTCATCGTCAATAAGAAGGTCAAAGGGATACAGTGAACCTGAAGTGAAGCATCGGAATCTAAAACTGGACTCGCAGGAGGGGTTCAAACCATTGGGAGTCAGAGTGTCAGTCCTCTTGTACTTAAGTCGGCATTTTGTATTAAGTTCGGATGCAATTTCTGTGTTTCATCGACAATAAGAAGGTTGAAGGGATACAGTAAACCTGAAGTGAAGCATCGGAATCTAAAACTGGACTCGCAGGACAGGTTCATATCATAGAAAGTTTGTGTGTCAGTCCTCTTGTACTTAAGTCGGCATTGTGCCTTTTGTATTATATTCGGATGCAATTTCTGTGTTTCATCGTCAATAACAATGTCCACAGGATACAGTAAACCTGAAGTGAAGCATCGGAATCTAAAACTGGACTTACAGGAGAGGTTCAAATCATAGAGAGTTAGAGTGTCAGTCCTCTTGTACTTAAGTCGGCATTGTGCGTTTTGTATTAAATTCGGATGCAATATCTGTGTTTCATCGTCAATAAGGAGGTCCAAATAATACAGTAAACCTGAAGTGAAGCATCGGAATGTAAAACTGGACTCACAGGAGACGTTCAAATCATAGAGAGCCTGAGTGTCAGTCCTCTTGTACTTAAGTCGGCAATGGGCCTCTTGTATTGAATTCGGATGCAGTTTCTGTGTTTCATCGTCAATAAGAAGGTCCAAGGGATACAGTAAACCTGAAGTGAAGCATCGGAATCTAAAACTGGACTCACAGGAGAGGTTCAAATCATAGAGAGTTAGAGTGTCAGTCCTCGTGTACGTAAGTCGTCATTGTGCCTTTTGTATTAAATTCGGATGCAATTTCTGTGTTTCATCGTCAATAAGAAGGTCCAAAGAACACTGTAAACCTGAAGTGAAGCATCGGAATCTACAACTGGACTCACAGAAGAAGTTCAAATAATAGAGAGTTAGAGTGTCAGTCCACTTGTACTTAAGTCGGCATTGTGCCTTTTGTATTTAATTCGGATGCAATTTCTGTGTTTCATCGACAATAAGAAGTTCCAAGGGATACAGTAAACCTAAAGTGAAGCATCGGAATCTAAAACTGGACTAGCAGGAGAGGTTCAAATCATAGAGAGTTAGAGTGTCTGTCCTCTTGTACTTAAGAAGGCATTGTGCCTTTTGTATTAAATTCGGATGCAATTTCTGTGTTTTATCGTCAATAAGAAGTTCCAAGGGATACAGTATACCTGACGTGAAGCATCGGAATCTAAAACTGGACTCACAGAATAGGTTCAAATCATAGAGAGTTAGAGTGTCAGTCCTCTTGTACTTAAGTAGGCATTGTGATTTTTGTGTTAAATTCGGATGCAATTTCTGTGTTTCATCGTCAATAACAAGGTCCATAGCATACAGGAAACCTGAAGTGAAGCATCGGAATCTAAAACTGGACTCACAGGAGAGGTTCTAATCATAGAGAGTTAGTGTCAGTCCTCTTGTACTTAAGTTGGCATTGTGCCTTTTGTATTAAATTCGGATGCAATTTCTGTGTTTCATCGTGAATAAGAAGTTCAAAGAGATACAGTGAACCTGAAGTGAAACATCGGAATCTAAAACTGGACTCACAGGACAGGTTCATATCATAGAAATTTAGTGTGTCGGTCCTCTGGTACTTAAGTCGGCATTGTGCCTTTTGTATTAAATTCGGAAGCAATATCTGTGTTTCATCGTCAATAAGAATTTCAAAGGGATACAGTAAACCTGAAGTGAAGCATCGGAAAATAAAACTGGACTCACAGGACAGGTTCAAATTAAAAATGTTAGAGTGTCAGTCCTCTTGTACTTAAGTCGGCATTGTGACATTTGTATTAAATTCGGATGCTATATCTGTGTTTCATCGTCAATAAGAATTTCAAAGGGATACAGTTAACCTGAAGTGAAGCATCGGAAAATAAAACTGGACTCACAGGACAGGTTTCAATTAAAGAATGTTACAGTGTCAGTCCGCTTGTACTTAAGTTTTCATTGTGCTTCTTGTATTAAATTCGGATGCAATTTTTGTGTTTCATCGTCAACAAGAAGGTCCAAGGGATACAGTAAACCTGAAGAAAAGCATCGGAATCTAAAACTGGACTCACAGGAGAGGTTCAAATCATAGAGAGTTAGAGTGTCAGTCCTCTTGTACCTAAGTCGGCATTGTGCGTTTTGTATGAAATTCGGATGCAATTTCTGTGTTTCATCGTCAATAAGGAGGTC